>NW_023995724.1:0-89411 GCF_015586225.1 Lucilia sericata | reverse complement strand
TTTTATAAAAAAATAAAAACTTTTGAAAATCTGGCCAGTTGGCTTAATCTCAAATCCAACAAATTTTTTTAAAGAACAACCATTATTGGGACCCAGCGCTGCATTCCCACCATTTGCTGCTGCAGAATTTCATCCCACCACACCGGAAAATTGGAAAGGCGCCAACATCCATCCAACTGGTCTAATGAAAGAGCCAACTGTTGTACCCGGTCGCAATGCGGCTGTAGCAGCATTTACCGCACAAGGACAGACACAGGTAAGTGAAGACCTCTACCATCCTTCTGAAGAAATAACTGTTCTCTAGGAAAGTGTGAACACATTAGTCTAGTCTATAGTCGTCTAGTATAGCTAGTCTATAGTCTATTTTTATAGTCTAGTCTATAGTCTAGTCCATAGTGTAGTCTATAGTCTAGTCTAAGTCTAGTCTAAATCTAGTCTAAAGTCTAGTCTATAGTCTAGTCTATAGTCTAGACTATATAGTTTAGCCTATAGTCTAGACTATATATAGTCTATAGTATAGTCTAGTCTATAGTCTAGTCTATAGTCTAGTCTATAGTCTAGTCTATAGTCTAGTCTATAGTCTAGTCTATAGTCTAGTCTATAGTCTAGTCTATAGTCTAGTCTATAGTCTAGTCTATAGTCTAGTCTATAGTCTAGTCTATAGTCTAGTCTATAGTCTAGTCTATAGTCTAGTCTATAGTCTAGTCTATAGTCTAGTCTATAGTCTAGTCTATAGTCTAGTCTATAGTCTAGTCTATAGTCTAGTCTACAGTCTAGTCTATAGTCTAGTCTATAGTCTAGTCTATAGTCTAGTCTATAGTCTAGTCTATAGTCTAGTCTATAGTCTAGTCTATAGTCTAGTCTATAGTCTAGTCTATAGTCTAGTCTATAGTCTAGTCTATAGTCTAGTCTATAGTCTAGTCTATAGTCTAGTCTATAGTCTAGTCTATAGTCTAGTCTATAGTCTAGTCTATAGTCTAGTCTATAGTCTAGTCTATAGTCTAGTCTATAGTCTAGTCTATAGTCTAGTCTATAGTCTAGTCTATAGTCTAGTCTATAGTCTAGTCTATAGTCTAGTCTATAGTCTAGTCTATAGTCTAGTCTATAGTCTAGTCTATAGTCTAGTCTATAGTCTAGTCTATAGTCTAGTCTATAGTCTAGTCTATAGTCTAGTCTATAGTCTAGTTATAGTCTAGTCTATAAGTCTAGTCTATAGTCTAGTCTATAGTCTAGTCTATAGTCTAGTCTATAGTCTAGTCTATAGTCTAGTCTATAGTCTAGTCTATAGTCTAGTCTATAGTCTAGTCTATAGTCTAGTCTATAGTCTAGTCTATAGTCTAGTCTATAGTCTAGTCTATAGTCTAGTCTATAGTCTAGTCTATAGTCTAGTCTATAGTCTAGTCTATAGTCTAGTCTATAGTCTAGTCTATAGTCTAGTCTACACAGAGGGAAAAAGAAATATACACGCTTGGTACCAAATTGGCACCAAAGAGTTTGTAATTTTTCAATAACAACCGTTGTCAAAGTATATACATACGTACGACAACACTATGTCGCAACGTTGTCAACATTGCAACAATTCGTTGTCGAAATCTAAATTTTTTACACATACGTTGTCTAAATGTTAACAAACGTGGTAAGCTCACTATTGGCAACGGATTGTTTGCAATAGTGAACGTCTAGTCTATAGTCTAGTCTATAGTCTAGTCTATAGTCTAGTCTATAGTCTAGTCTATAGTCTAGTCTATAGTCTAGTCTATAGTCTAGTCTATAGTCTAGTCTATAGTCTAGTCTATAGTCTAGTCTATAGTCTAGTCTATAGTCTAGTCTATAGTCTAGTCTATAGTCTAGTCTAAAGTCTAGTCTATAGTCTAGTCTATAGTCTAGTCTATAGTCTAGTCTATAGTCTGGTCTATAGTCTAGTCTATTATCTAGTCTATAGTCTAGTCTATAGTCTAGTCTTTAGTCGAGTCTGTGTTCTAGTCTATAGTCTAGTTTATAGTCTATAATCTAGTCTATAGTCTATTCTATAGTCAAATCCATAGTAGTCTACAGTCCAGTATATAGTCTATAGTCTAGTCTATAGTCTGGTCTATAGTCTAGTCTGTAGTCTAGTCTATTGTATAGTCTATAGTCTAGTCTATAGTCTAGCTTATAGTCTAGTCTATAGTCTAGTTTATAGTCTAGTCTATAGTCTAGTCTATAGTCTACACAGTTTGTCTTCAATTAATTTAATTGTTGTTCCTTTTTTCAGGGTGCTGTCATGATGGTTTACGGTTTGGATCATGATACATCGAATACAGATAAACTTTTCAATTTGGTTTGCTTATACGGAAATGTTGCAAGGGTAAGTTTGTTTTATTTTAATAATTTTAACTTCAAATAAAATTTTAAACAATAGAAGATGATTAATTTCCACAATTTGTTTGCAAGTCTGCAAAACATTTGAATATTTTTTCCCAGAAAAAAGTACAAAAGCTTAAAAAGATAATTAGTTTTTAAATAAAACTAAAATATTTTTCTTTCTCATAGAGAAGAAAAGTAAGAACCCAGGGAAAATGGGAAAGGCAGGGTTATTGTTTGAAATCAGACAAAAAAAGGTTTGGGGCTGAACAAAAAAAAAGGGTTTACAATAAGATTTCTTGAATCCAGTTTTATATGAAAAGATTTATTAGCATTTTCCTTAAGCCTTAAGGATTGACTGCATAGTTTTTTTTACAATTATTCTATACAATTATTATTAAATTCATTTAATTTAAACTAAATTTTCTTTGAAATATCTTACTAATCCACAAAAACTTCTAAGTTTTTCTCTGTGACCCTGAAAATCTCTAACATATCCTTAAATAATACACACTTTTTCACTCACAACAGTTTCTGTTTATTTTTATTCTTATTTTTGTTGTTGTTTATATAAAATCTTTTGCTGTTGTAAGTCTTTCTTCGTTTTTTTGCACGTGTCAAGGTGAGATTAAAAACTAAATAGAATATAATTACAAATACATATGTACATACACCTTTTAATATACCTCCCCCTACATTCCCTTCTCTTGACTTTATAATCACTCTAACAGGGATGGAAATGTCATGACTTCTTCGGAAGTTTTGCAAAGTATATTTACAACTAACTAAAGTCTACTTTATAGTCGAATGTAAACTATAGAAGAGACTATTGACTAGACTATAGACTAGACTATAGACTAGACTATAGACTAGACTATAGACTAGACTATAGACTAGACTATAGACTAGACTATAGACTAGACTATAGACTAGACTATAGACTAGACTATAGACTAGACTATAGAGACTATAGACTAGACTATAGACTAGACTATAGACTAGACTATAGACTAGACTATAGACTAGACTATAGACTAGACTATAGACTAGACTATAGACTAGACTATAGACTAGACTATAAACTAGACTATAGACTAGACTATAGATTAGACTATAGACTAGACTATTGACCAGACTATAGACTAGACTAAAGACTAGACTATAGACTAGATTATAGACCAGCCTATAGACTAGATTATAGACCAGACTATAGACTAGACTAGACTATAGACTAGACTAGACTATAGACTAGACTAGACTATAGACTAGAATAAACTATAGACCAGACTATAGACTAGACTATAGACTAGGCTATAAACTAAACTATAGACTAGACTATAGACTAGACTATGGACTAGACTATAGACTAGACTATAGACTAGACTATAGACTAGACTATAGACTAGACTATAGACTAGACTATAGACTAGACTATAGACTAGACTATACTAAACTATAAACTAGACTCTATACTAGACTAGACTCTATACTAGACTAGACTATAGACTAGACTAGACTATAGACTAGACTATAGACTAGACTATAGACTAGACTATAGACAAGGCTATAGACTAGACTATAGACTAGACTATAGACTAGACTATAGACTAGACTATAGACTAGACTATAGACTAGACTATGGACTAGACTATAGACTAGACTATAGACTAGACTATAGACTAGACTATAGACTAGAACTATAGACTAGACTATAGACTAAGACTTACTAGACTAGACTATAGAATTAGACTATAGACTAGACTAAGACTAGACTATCGACTAGACTATAGACTAGACTATTGACTAGACTATAGACTAGACTATAGACTAGACTATAGACTAGACTATAGACTAGACTATAGACTAGACTATAGACTAGACTTAGACTAGACTATAGACTAGACTATAGACTAGACTATAGACTAGACTAGACTATAGACTAGACTATAGACTAGACTATAGACTAGACTAGACTATAGACTAGACTATAGACTAGACTATAGACTAGACTATAGACTAGACTATAGACTAGACTATAGACTAGACTATAGACTAGACTATAGACTAAACTATAGACTAGACTATAGACTAGACTATAGACTAGACTATAGACTAGACTATAGACTAGACTATAGACTAGACTATAGACTAGACTATAGACTAGACTATAGACTAGACTATAGACTAGACTATAGACTAGACTATAGACTAGACTAGACTATAGACTAGACTATAGACTAGACTAGACTATAGACTAGACTATAGACTAGACTATATACTAGACTATAGACTAGACTATAGACTAGACTATAGACTAGATTATAGACTAGACTATAGACTAGACTATAGACTAGACTAAACTATAGACCAGACTATAGACTAGACTATAGACTAGGCTATATACTAAACTATAGACTAGACTATAGACTAGACTATAGACTAGACTATAGACTAGACTATAGACTAGACTATAGACTAGACTATAGACTAGACTATAGACTAGACTATAGACTAGACTATAGACTAGACTATAGACTAGACTATAGACTAGACTATAGACTAGACTATAGACTAGACTATAGACTAGACTATAGACTAGACTATAGACTAGACTATAGACTAGACTATAGACTAGACTATAGACTAGACTATAGACTAGACTATAGACTAGACTATAGACTAGACTATAGACTAGACTATAGACTAGACTATAGACTAGACTACAGACTAGACTACAGACTAGACTACAGACTAGACTATAGACTAGACTATAGACTTGACTATAAACTAGACTATAGAAAAGACTATAGACTAGACTATAGACCAGACTATAGACTAGAATATAGACCAGACTATAGAGTAGACTATAGACTAGACTGTAGACTAGACTATAGACTAGACTAAAATTAGACTATAGACTAGACTATAGACTAGACTATAGAGTAGACTGTTGACTAGACTATAGACTAGACTGTAGACTAGACTATAGACTAGACTATAGACTAGACTATAGACTAGACTATAGACTAGACTATAGACTAGACTATAGACTAGACTATAGACTAGACTATAGACTAGACTATAGACTAGACTATAGACTAGACTATAGACTAGACTATAGACTAGACTATAGACTAGACTATAGACTAGACTAGACTAGACTAGACTATAGACTAGACTATAGACTAGACTATAGACTAGACTATAGACTAGACTATAGACTAGACTATAGACTAGACTATAGACTAGACTATAGACTAGACTATAGACTAGACTATAGACTAGACTATAGACTAGACTATAGACTAGACTATAGACTAGACTATAGACTAGACTATAGACTAGACTATAGACTAGACTATAGACTAGACTATAGACTAGACTATAGACTAGACTATAGACTAGACTATAGACTAGACTATAGACTAGACTACTAGACTAGATAGACTAGATAGACTAGACTATAGACTAGACTATAGACTAGACTATAGACTAGACTATAGACTAGACTATAGACTAGACTATAGACTAGACTAGACTATAGACTATACTATACTATAGACTAGACTATAGAGCCTAGTTTATAGTCTAGCCCATAGTCTAGTCTATAGTTCCAACAACTTGCCATGACTGATTTCTACCACTTGAGTAAGAAAATCTGTATTTACATTAAACATGTTTTATTTTGATTATTTTTTCATCTTCTTTTGTATGCTTAGTGTTGTTCTACTCATTATATTGAATGTTATAGTTGTTGTCCTTAGAACAACAACAATTTCTAATAACAAAAAAAAAACAACAACAAATATAATTATTATGATACTTTTGTTGCAAATTCAAAATAATAATACAAAACAAAACCAGCAAAAGAGAGAAAAAACTAAGTCATATCAAAACAATAAACAAAATCTCAAAGGTACAATTGACAATAAACAACAACAACAATATAAAAATAATAAATAATAACAAAAACTAACCAAAAGCCAAAGCAAAACAATAAAAAAAACAATTTAACATGAAAACAATGTTTTGGAGAGTTTTTTTTTATGGAAAATAATATGAAATGGAATTGTGTTAAGTGGTAAAATGAAAATGAGACCTCAACCGAAATGAGGGAACAGGGATATTAAGTAGAGTTCTATTGTTTTTATTTTGTGCTCTGGCGAGGGTCATAAATATGAAAAAAATTATAATAAATTTACAAGGTTAGATAGAACGTTTATGATAAAAAGAAAAACTCTATTGAAAAAAGTTTAGATTTGTTTACTGGGGAGAACAGTTTTCTTTAGAAAGAAGGTTTTCAAGGACTTCTTACGAGGACAGTTTTCTTAAGGAAAGTGTTTTCTAAGGACAGTTTATCTTATAAAAGTGTTTTGGACAGAAAAGTTTTCTTAAGGGAAGTGTTTTACATGGATAGTTTTCTTTAAAGAAAGTGGTTGCGAGGGGAGAATTTTTAAATGTATTGCGAAGGCAGTTTTCTTAAAAAAAGATATGGCAGGACAGTTTTTTCCAAAAGTTTTCTGCAAGGGCAGTTTTACTTATAAAAGTTTTTTACAGGGACAGTTTTCCTTGAAAAAGGTGCTTTGCGAGGTCTTCTTTAGAAGAGAGTGTTGTGAGAGCAGTTTTCTATAGAAGTGTTTTCTTAGGGCAGTTTTTTAATAAAACATTTTAAAGCAAGGAAAGTTTTCTTTAGAAGAGAGTTTTGCGAGAGCAGTTTTCTTTAGAAAGATATGCGAGGAAAATTTTCTTTAGAAAACTGTTTTTTGAGGCCAGTTTTCTTTAGAAAAGTATTTTGCAAGGACAGTTTTCTTCAAAGTGTTTTTGGTGGGCAGGTCAGTTATCTTTAGAAGAGAGTATTGCGAGAGCAGTTTTCTAAAAAAACAATGTTTCACGAGGACAGTTTTTCTTTAAAAAAGCGTTTGGCGAGGATAGTTTTCTTTAGAAAGTTGTTATGCGAGGGCAGTTTTCTTCAGAAAACTGTTTCATGAGGATAGTTTTCTTCAGAAAAGTGTTTTTGGTGGGCAGTTTTCTATGAATAATTGCCTTCGATGTCGGTTTTCTATATAAGAGGCTCTAGGAAAGAGTTTTGCGAGAGCAGTTTTCTTTAATAAGAAGTTTTTTTCAGAAAACTGTTTTATGAGGACTGTTTTCTTTAGAAAAATATTTTGCAAGGACAGTTTTCTATAAAGAATTGCCTTCAATGTAAGTTTTCTATATATAAGAGGCTCTAGGGGGAGGATTTCTGGAAAAAGTTTCTTTGGTGAGCAGTTTTCTGTGAAAAGTGGCTTTCGTGGTCAATTCATGAGTAGTTTTCTGTAAAAAGTTTTTTTGGCGAGCAAAAGTGTCTTTCGTGATCAGTTCATGAGCAGTTTTTTTCGAAAAAGGAGGAGGAGCGGTTTTTTGTGGAAAAGTTTCTTTCGCTGACAGTTTTGTAAAAAATATTCCTTTTGTGGTCAGTGTCTTTCGTGGCCAGTTTTCTGTGAAAAGTGGCTTTCGTGGGCAGTTTTCTGTAAAAAAGTGTCTTTCGTAAGTAGTTTTATGCGAAAAATGTTTTTGGTTGGCAGTTTTCTACAAAAAAGTTTCTTTCGTTGGCAGTTTTCTTTATGAGAGTACCTTTCAAGGGCAGTTTTTGTAGGAAAATAACTTCGCGGTCAGTTTTCCGTAGAAAAGTGTTTTTTGTCAGCAGTTTTCCATAGAAAAGTGTCATTTGTTGTCTGTTTTTTCTATAGAAAAGTATCTTTGGTGGTCAGTTTTTTGTAAAAAGTGTCAGTTTTCAGTATAAGAGTATATTTAATGGGTAGATTTATATAATACAGTGTCATTGTTGTTCAGTTTTTTTGTAAGAAAATACTGTTCGAGGACAGTTTTTCATACAAAAGTGTCTTTTATTGGCAGTTTTCTATAGAAAAGTGTTTTTGATGATCAGTTTTATGTAAAATGTGTCAGTTTTCATTATGAGAGTTTCTTTTATGGACAGTTATCGATAATAAAGTGTCATTGTTGTTCAGTTTTTTGTAAGAAAATATTGTTCGTGGGCAGTTTTTTCATACAAAAATGTCTTTTATTGGCAGTTTTCTTTAGAACATAGTTTTTGTTATCAGTTTTTTGTAAAAAAGCGTTCCTTACGTTGGCAGTTTTCTTCATGAGAGTGCAAAAGTGTCTTTAGTTCGCAGTTTTCTTCTGAACTGAATCTTTTGTAAACAATTTTCTTTAAACAAGTTTCCTTCGAGAGCAGTTTTTGGTTTAAAGACGTTTTTTTTTTTGGTCAGTTTTCGGTGGAGAAAAGTTTCCTTTATAAAACTATCTTTTAAAAGTTATTTTCTTAAGAAAATCTTGCGTTTTTGCTTTGACACTTGTAATTAAATCCCAAATCCCTTTTGAGAACACACCTCTAGGGATGCAACTAAAACATGACCAAATGAATAGAAGTAATGAATTCAAGAGACTTGAGAGTGATAAATCAAAGCAAACCACTAGTTTATGTGAAAAAATACCAAACTTTTGCTTTAATATTTTGTTCAACATTCCGCCCCAGAGATAAGATTAAGCAGCAAATACCTTAAGGTAAAGAATGTAGAAGGAAGTGTTTAGTTGTGTTCACATTATTTAATCTAAAATGACAATGTATAGTAAGTGTTGAAAATGAAAACTAAACTGATGAAATCTCATTTTGATGAAAAGGACATTTAAAAAAATATATAGTTTTTTCTTGAAAGCTTATCCTGTTGGTGGTTAACACACATGATAAATGTATTTTTTTTTTTTTTCTTTCTGAGAGACAAGAAGATGATGACAATGGTTATCAAACTATAAAGAGAAATGACAGACTATAAACCATGGTGAGAGGAGAGTGTTTTCATGATTAGGTTTTAAAAGACAGCTGGAGCAATTTCAAAAAGGAAATCTAACATAACAGGGCCACTAAATGAGTTCAGGGAGGGAGGGAGATGTGTTGAAGACATTTTTGTGTCATTTGATTAACAACAAATGATGGATAACTAAACATTTAAGATTATTTTCTTGATTTCAGTTTATTTTCAATACAACACTTAAGCAGCAGTTAATCAACACTTGAGTGCGATAGCTCTTGTTGTCAAAATCATTAATGACATTAATTGATTTGAAATGAAAAAGCTCTTGGTGTCAAATCAAGAACTTAGATTTAAAGAATATGTTGAAATTTCAATTTATTCTTGTTGAAACCTCTTCCTCCTAATAACTCTCTTTTACTTGGTTGTCTGTTCCTTTTGAAAAACCATTAGTTTCTTTTAACATATTTTATATTTCTGTTTTATTAAACAATAATTGAAAGAAAATCTGTTTCCTTTAACATTAAAAAGCCATTAATATCAAAATATAGAAAAGATTTCCTTTTTTGCTATGTTCACACTAATTAAATTCTTAAGGTTAAATTTATGTTAGAAATTTTATCAAAAATGTTCAATGAATTTTATGTTTTATATAGGGGGTAATAGAAAATAGAACCCCCCCAAATAAGATTTTCCTTTTTTTCTATTTCCTTTTTGTCCACTTTCTTCTTTTTACACTCAATTAACTTGTTTGTCTTTTGTTTTATTTAATATTTCCTTAATTCCTTTTATGCTTAAACCTAAAAGTTATAATTTGAAGGTTATAAGATTTTTTTGTACATTTTTGGTAAACAAAGAAGAAGATGAAAAAGATTACATATACAGCAGCTGTCAATAACTTTTCTTTTGCGTTTTTTTTATTACAACAAAAACAATAGAAAGAAAAAGTTTTCATTAAACAGCTGGCTAGATTAAATAAAACAGTGTCCAAACTTACCATGTCATTAAATTTGTAAATAATATTTAATGATATCATTAAATGGACATACAAATATACGTATACACACACACTTACACATACATACAAACAATTATTATATAATATTGCAAAAAAAATATGTTAAAGCTAATGAATGTAAGTTTAATTTAAGATAAAAATTTAATTTTTCTTAAGAAAACTGCCTCGCAAACACAATTTTTAAAACAAACTGGTCTCGCAAACACTATTTTCCTATAGAAAACCTCTCGCAAATTTTCTTTTCTAAAGAAAAAAGGTCTCGCAAAATTAAGATTTCAAAGAAAACTGCCTCGCAAGAAATTTCTCTAAAAAAATTGCTTTACAAAACTAGTTTTCTCAAGAATTCAGCCTTGCAAATGCATTTTTCTAAAGAAATCTTCCTCGCAAAGTAATTTTTCTTAAGAAAACTCCCTCGCAAATGCACTTTTCCTAAAAAGAACCTCTCGTAAATTTACTTTTTTAAAGAAAAACGGCCTCGCAAACTTATGTTGTCAAAGAAAACTGCCTTGCAAGACAATTCTCTAAAGAAAATTGCTTGACAAAACTAGTTTTCTCCAAAATCAACCTCGCAAAGTAATTTTTCTAAAGAAAACTTCCTCGCAAATGCCATTTTCCTAAGAAAAACTTCTCGCAAATTTACTTTTCTAAAGAAAATAGGTCTCGCAAAGTTATATCTTTAAAGAAAACTGCCTCGCAAGACAATCCTCTAAAGAAAATTGCTTCATAAAACTAGTTTTTTAAGAAATCTTCACTACAAACCCACTTTTCTAAAGAAATCTTCCTCGCAAAGTAATTTTTCTTAAAAAAAACTCCCTCGCAAATGCACTTTTCCTAAGAATAACCTCTCGCATATATACTTTTCTAAAGAAAACCCGTCTCGCAAAGTTATGTTTTTAAAGAAAACTGCCTCGCAAGATAATTCTCTAAAGATAATTGCTTCACAAAACAAATTTTATCAAGAAATCTGCATTTTTTAAAGAAATCTTACTAGCAAAGTAATCTTTCTAAAGAAAATTCCTTCGCAAATGCACTTTTCAAAAGAAAAACAGTCTTGCAAATACAATTTTCTTCAGAAAACTATCTCGCAATGCAATTCTCTAAAGAAAATTGCTTCATAAAACTAATTTTCTCTAGAAATCAGCCTCGCAAAAGCACTTTTCTAAAAGATTTTTCCTCGCAAAGTAATTTTTCTAAAGAAAACTCCCGCGCAAATGCACTTTTCCTGAGAAGAACCTCTGGCAAATACAAATTTCTTAAGAAAACTGTTTGCAAACATATTATTCCTACAAAAAAAATCCCTCGCAAATATATTTTTCTAAAGAAAACACCCTTGCAAATACATTTTTCCTAAGAATAATCTCTTGCAAACACATAATTCCTAAGAAAATCCCTCGCAAACACATAATTCCTAAAAAAAATCCCTCGCAAATATATTTTTCTAAAGAAAACACCCTTGCAAACACATTTGTCCTAAGAGAAACCTCTCGCAAATACACTTTTATAAAGAAAAACTGTCTTGCAAACACATCTTTCCTAAGAAAAACTTCTCGCAAATACACTTTTCTAAAGAAGACAGTTTGTCTCGCAAATATAATTTTCTAAAGAACGACGGTGGTCTCGCAAAGTATTATTTTTAAAGAAAACTGCCTCGCAAACACACTTTTCACGTGAATTATATCTCGTAAATAGTCTCGCAAAGTAATTTTTTTTAAGAAAACTGCCTCGCAAATACACTTCCGCGAAGAAAACTACACTTTTCTTACTGAAACTGTCTTTTAAAACTTGTCTTCTAAAGAAAATTGTCTCTCAAGCAGTTTTCTATAGAAAAATAATTTCGTAGGCAGTTTTATAGAAAAAATGTCTAGTAGTCAGAAGAAAATTCTCTTTAGTGAGTAGTTTTTTATACAAAAGTTTCTTTGGATAACAGTTTTCTATTGAAAAATGTCTAATGAACAGTTTTCTATAGAAAAAAGTTTTTGGTGAGCAGTTTTCTATGGAAAACTGTCTTTGGTGAACAGTTTCCTTTAGAAAAATGTTTTTGGAGAGCAGTTTTGTATATAAAAGTGTTTTTGTTGAGCAGTTCTCTATAGAAAAGTATCTTTGGTGAACAGTTTTCTATAGAAAATGTATTTTTAGTGAGCAGTTTTCTATAAAAAAGTTTTCTGAGTGAGCAGTTTTCTATAGAAAAGTGTCGTTAGTTGAGCAGTTGTCAATAAAAAATTTTCATGAATAAGCAGTTTTCTATACAAGAGTGTCGTTGTTGAGCAGTTTTCCATAGAAAAATAAGTTCGTTGAACGGTTTTGTTTAAAAGTTTCTTCGATAGCATCTTTCGTAAGCAGTTTTCTCTATAAAAGTTTCTTAAGTGAGCAGTTTTTAACTTTATTTGACAATTTTCATACGAAAATTTCTAAGGTCGACAGTTTTCTGTAAAAAATGTTTTCGATTCTCAGTTTTTTGTAGAAAAATAGTAAGCAGTTTTCTATAGAATAATGTATTGGCAGTTTTTATATAAAAAGTTTCTTTAGTGATCAGTTTTCGGTAGATAAATGTCATTTATAGTCAGTTTTCTCTAGAAATGCGATTTTCGTGAGTTTTCGCAGTTTTCTATAGAATAGTTTGATTCTTTGGCAGTTTTTATATAAAAAGTTTCTTTGGTGTTCAGTTTTCGGTAGAAAAATTACATTTATAATCAGTTTTCTCTAGAAATATAATTTTGTTTTCTTTAGAAAAGTTTCTTTAGAAAGCAGATTTTTATATAAAGCTTACCTTGTTGGCAGTTTTATGAAAAAAGTATCTTTCTTGAGCAGTTTTCCGTGGAAAATTAACTTTGTTTGGGCAGTTTTCTATAGAAAATTATCTTTGGTGGACAGTTTTCTCTAAAAGTTCTTTTAATGAGCTGTTTTCTATAGAATCATACTATTCTTTGGCAGTTTTTTTCGTGGGAAATTATCTTTGTTGAACAGTTTTCTGTATAAAAGTGTCTTTCGTGAACAGTTTTCTATACAGTTATTGGCAGTTCTATGCAAAAAAGTATCTTTCTTGATCAGTTTTCTGGGGAAAATTATCTTTGGTGGGCAGTTTTCTGTAGAAAATTATCTTTGGTGGACAGTTTTCTCTAAAAGTTCTTTTAATGAGCAGTTTTCTATAGAATCATACTATTCTTTGGCAGTTTTTTTCGTGGGAAATTATCTTTGTTGAACAGTTTTCTGTATAAAAGTTTCTTTTGTGGACAATTTTCTATAGAAGTGTGGCGTTGGTGAGTAGTTTTCTATAGAAAAATGTTTGAAGGCAGTTTTCTATAAAAAATTACTTTTAGCTTAACAGTTTTCTTTAAAAATAGTCCTTGGTGAGCAGTTTTCTGTAGGAAAAATGGCATTAGTAGGCAGTTTTCTTTACAAACATGTCTCTTAGTAAGCAGTTTTCTATAGAAAACCATGTTTCCTTGCAGTTCTTATAGGAAAGTTTCTTTAGTGGGCAATTTTCGATATAAAAGTGTCTTTCGGAGGCAGTTTTATTTAAAAAAAGCAACATTTATTAAATTGTTAATTAAACTATATTTTCCCACTCTCTCTCTCTCTCTCTCTCTCTCTTTAATAAAACTTCATCATTGTTGTTATGGTTTATGTAAACAAAAGGAAAAAAGCAAAGCATACATTGTTTTTTTGAACAAAACAGTTTATTATGTGTAAAAGAGCGAAAGAGGCATAAAGAGTAAAAGATCAACTCCTCCTATTGTTTATTATTTCATGTTGTTTTAATGACATTTTTCGTTTTCGTTGTTATTATTGTTTTTAATTAATGTTTTGTAAATCATTTTGTTAACATTGTCACTTTGTCAGAGAGCTCGTTTTTTTGTAATTGTAAAAAATCACTCCACCATTTGTTTTGTTTTTTCTTTCTCTTTTATAATTTTATGAATTTTTATAATAAAAATGTTTATTTTATGAATAAAATTTTCATGGGTTTAAAATTATAACAATGGCAGCAGCAGTGTTGTAAACTATATAATATTTATATATATAAAACTGCCAACAAATCATTTTTAATATTTAATGATGATTGTGGTTTATACGATTAATTATAATTCTTTTCTCTTGTTTTATGTTATTGTTGTTGTTTTGTTGGTTTTCTGCTGTTTAAGTAAAAAAATTTTTGTATGTAATGTTTTTTTTCATACAAATTTTCAAATTAATTCTTGTCATTTAAGCGCCAAGACTTTTGTTTTATAATTAATGGAAATTATTTTGTAATACACATTTAAAAAAAAATTGGTGCAAATTTTTTTTTTTTAATTTCTATATATTTTAAATTTTTATTTAAAAATATTACAGTTTTCTATAGAAAAGAGTGTTAAATAAGCAGTTTTCTAGAGAAAAAAGACAGTTTTCTGAAGAAAAATATCCTTCTTGAGCAGTTTTCTCTAGAAATGTGTTTTTATTGAACAGTTTTCTTAAGAAAAGTGTCTTGCTGAGCAGTTTTCTATACAAAAGTTTCTTTGGTGAGCAGTTTTCAATACAAGTGAGTCTTTGGTGAGAAGTTTTTTTTTAAAGAAAACTGTCTTTTTTGAGCAGTTTTCTAGAAAAAAGTGTATTTTAAAGCAATTTTTTAAACAAAAGTTTCTTTGGAGAGCAGTTTTCTACAGAAAAGTGTCTTTTGTGAGCAGGTTTCTATAGAAAAGTTTCCTTGTTGAACAGTTTTCTATAGAAAAGTGACTTCGGTGAACAGTTTTCTATGGAAAAATGTTTTTGAATGGCAGTTTTCTATAGAAAAGTGTTTTTGGTGAGCAGTTTTCTATAGAAAAGTGACTTTGTTGAGCAGTTTTCTATAGAAAAGTGTCTTTGTTGATCAGTTTTCTATAGAAAAATGTCTTTGTTGAGCAGTTTTCTATAGAAAAGTATCTTTGGTGAACAGTTTTCTATAGAAAAGTGTCTTTATTGAGCAGTTTTCTATAGAGAAGGGTCTTTATTGAACAGTTTTCTATAGAAAAGTGTTTTTGTTGAGCAGTTTTCTATAGAAAAGTGTCTTTGTTGAGCAGTTTTCTATAGAAAAGTGTCATGGTTGAGTAGTTTTCTACAGAAAAGTGTCTTTGTTGGGCAGTTTTCTATAGAAAAGTGTCTTTGGTTAACAGTTTTCTATGGAAAAATGGAAAAGTGTCTTTTGTGAGCAGGTTTCTATAGAAAAGTTTCCTTGTTGAACAGTTTTCTATAGAAAAGTGACTTCGGTGAACAGTTTTCTATGGAAAAATGTTTTTGAATGGCAGTTTTCTATAGAAAAGTGTTTTTGTTGAGCGGTTTTCTATAGAAAAATGTTTTTGGTGAGCAGTTTTCTATAGAAAAGTGACTTTGTTGAGCAGTTTTCTATAGAAAAGTGTCTTTGTTGATCAGTTTTCTATAGAAAAATGTCTTTGTTGAGCAGTTTTCTATAGAAAAGTATCTTTGGTGAACAGTTTTCTATAGAAAAGTGTCTTTATTGAGCAGTTTTCTATAGAGAAGGGTCTTTATTGAACAGTTTTCTATAGAAAAGTGTTTTTGTTGAGCAGTTTTCTATAGAAAAGTGTCTTTGTTGAGCAGTTTTCTATAGAAAAGTGTCATGGTTGAGTAGTTTTCTACAGAAAAGTGTCTTTGTTGGGCAGTTTTCTATAGAAAAGTGTCTTTGTTGGGCAGTTTTCTATAGAAAAGTGTCTTTGGTTAACAGTTTTCTATGGAAAAATGGTTTTGGTGAGCAGTTTTCTATAAAAAAAATGTATTGGATGAGCAGTTTTCTATAGAAAAGTGTCATGATTGAGCAGTTTTCTAGAGAAAAGTGTCTATGTTGAGAATTTTTCTATAGAAAAGTGTCTTTGTTGAGCAGTTTTCTATAGAAAAGTGTCTTTAGTGAGCAGTTTTCTATAGAAAAGTGTCCTTGTTGAACAGTTTTCTATAAAAAGGTGTTTTTGTTGAGCAATTTTCTATAGAAAAGTGTCTTTCATGAACAGATTTCCATGGAAAAATGTTTTTTGTGAGCAGTTTTCTACAGAAAAGTGTCTATGTTGAGCAGTTTTCTATAGAAAAGTGTCTTTATTGAGCAGTTTTCTATAGAAAAGTGTTTTTCGTGAGCAGTTTTCTATAGAAAAGTGTCCTTGTTGAACAGTTTTCTATAAAAAGGTGTTTTTGTTAAGCAATTTTCTATAGAAAAGTGTCTTTGATGAACAGATTTCCTTGGAAAAATGTTTTTTGTGAGCAGTTTTCTACAGAAAAGTGTCTTTGTTGAGCCGTTTTCTACAGAAAAGTATCTTTGTTAAGCAGTTTTCTATAGAAAAGTGTCTTTGATGAACAGTTTTCCATGGAAAAATGTTTTTTTGTGAGCAGTTTTCTATAGAAAAGTGTCATGGTTGAGCAGTTTTCTACAGAAAAGTGTCTTCGTTGAGCAGTTTTCCATAGAAAAGTGTCTTTGGTTAACAGTTTTCTAAAGAAAAGTGTCTATGGTTAACAGTTTTCTAAAGAAAAGTCTCTTTGGTGAACAGTTTTCTAAAGAAAAGTGTCTTTGGTGAACAGTTTTCCATGGAAAAATGTTTTTTGTGAGCAGTTTTCTACAGAAAAGTGTCTTTTGTGAACTGTTTTCTATGGAAAACAGTTTTGCATGAGCAGTTTTCTCAAAAAAGGTGTCTTTGGTGGACAGTTTAATATACAAAATTGTCTTTCATGATCAGTTTTCTGAATAAAAGTGTCTTTAGTGAGCAGTTTTATACAGAAAAGTGTTTTTGTTGAGCAGTTTTCTATAGAAAAGTTTCTTTGGTGAACAGTTTTCTATAGAAAAGTGTCTTTGGTGAACAGTTTTCTATAAAAAAAAGTGTTTTGGATGAGCAGTTTTCTACAGAAAAGTGTCTTATTTGAACAGTTTTTTATAGAAAAGTCTTTGGTGGGCAGTTTTATATACAAAAGTGTCTTTAATGACAAATTTTTCATAATAAAGTGTCTTTGTTGAGCAGTTTTCTATACAAAAGTTTCCTTGATAAGCAGTTTTTTCTATTTTGAATGACATTATTAAAGAGGTCTTTGCTCTGAAAAATTGTTATTGTGAATGATAGTGAAAATAATTGCTTACCTTTTTTTCCTTTAAATGTTTTAAAGGTCCTTGCTCTCCATCATTAGAAATATACATGCTACAATACATGTAACACACACACACATACATAAAAATTGTTAATTAGGATTAATTGCTTGTAAAGCATCTTCCTGTTTGTTTTGTTGCTGTTGCTGCTGTTATGTGTGTATTTCATCATCCTGAATTATGTGTGTAAATTTTTTCTGCTTAACAAAACCTAAACAAAAAAAAAAAAAAATAAAATGTTACAATATTTGTTATAAAAGTAATTATGTAGGCAAAAAAGAATTATGTATGTATGTATATGTATGATTGCTCTATTCCTGTTTTGACACGAATGAGTGTCATTTCAAGTTGTTATTTTTTATGATTTTTTTTATATAAAGATACAATTTAAATGCCCTGGTGGTAGATATCCCAGGGGCTGAATAGAAAACTGTTTAGGGGAATAGCTAGATGGTGTCAGGAATCTAAGGAACGCATAGGAAAATATAAATGCTGCAATAAATTTGTTATAAAGAGATCATAGAAATGAATTTGAAAGCTTTCGAGAAATTCCTTTAAAAGTATATATTTCAACAGAGTATAAACTGTCCCAGAAAGAAGCTTTTCTATACAAAAATTGCTAATTACAGCTAATTGATGGTAGAAAACTGTCTACAAGACATTTTTCTATAGAAAACTGCTCTCCAAAGTTGCTTTTCTGCCTATAATTGCCCACCAAGGATACTTTTGTGTAGAAAACTGTCCACTTAAGAAACTTTTCTATAGAAAACTACCCTTCAAATAAAGTTGTTGGTATAAAACAGCTTACTAAAGAATTTTTTCTATAGAAAAGTGACCAGCAAAGTAACCTGCATATAAAAAACTGTCCATCAACTATTTGTTTTCTTTAGAAAACTTTTCATCAAAGACCGTTTTCTGTAGAAAATTGCTATTAAATTGGATTTTGTTTAAAAAACTGCCCTACAAGGACACTTCAATAAAAAAAAACTGACCAATAAAAACCACTTTTCTAAAAAGAACTGTCTGCCAAAGTCACTTCGATAGAAAACTGCTCTCAAAAATACTTTAAAATAAAAAACTGCCTACTAAAAACACTTTCCTATAAAAAAACTGCCTACTAAAAAAAGTTCCTAAAAAGGAACTTTACTGTAGAAAACTGCCCAACTCAGACACTTTCTTATTGAAAACTGTCCAATTAAGACACATCTATAGAAAACTGCCCAACTCAGACACTTGTTTTTAAGGAAAACTGCCCAAAAAAGACTTCTATAGAAAACTGCTCTAAAAAACATTTCTATAAAAAACTGCTTAGCTAATAAACTTAACTGTACAAAACTGTCAATAAAGAAACCTTACTGTAGAAAACTGCTCAAATCGGACACTTTTTTATAGAAAAAACTGCTTAATAAAGAAACTTTACTGTAGACAACTGCCCAATGCATAGACTTTTTTATAGAAAACTGCCCAAAACTGCTCTTAAAAGACTCATTTTTAAATAAATAAACTTTTATATAAAAAAAAAACTACCGTCTAAAATCTATTTCATTTGTAAAACCGTTACCATTTCACAATTTTCTATAGAAAACTGCTTACAAAAAACACTTTTTTATAGAAAACTGCTCCCAAAAAACATTTTAATATAAAAAAACTGTCAAACAATTACACTTTTCAATAGAAAACTGTCTACTAAATAAACTTTTATCTAAAAACTGCTTATTAAGTAAACTTTTCTACAGAAAACTGCGATTATATAAAAACTGTTCACGAAAAACGCTTTTTTGGAAAACTGCTTACTAAAGAAACTTCTATATATAAAACTGCCTACTACAATCTATTTAATTTAGAAAACTGCTGACAAAAATACTTTTCTATAAAAAACTGTCCCCCAATAACTCTTCTATATAAAACTGCTCCCATTAAACTGTTGTATCTAAGAAACTGTCCATCAAACAAACTTTTCAATAGAAAACTGCTCTTAAAAATCTCTTTTACATGAAAAAACTTCAATTAAAAACTGTTTAAACTTTTATCTAAAAAAAATTGCCCACAAAATGAACTTCTATATATCAAACTGTTAATCAAATTTCCTTTTATAGGAAAACTGCTATTTTATAGAAAAACTGCTTGCTAAAGGAACTTGTATACATAAAACTGAATATTAAAATCTACTATCTTTAGAAAACTGCTCACAAAAATACTTTTCTTTTGTAAAAACTGCCCAATAATAACTGCTGCCATAAAACACTTGTGTAAAAAAAAAACTGTCCATTAAATAAACTTTTCTATAGATAACTTCTCTTAAAAATATCTTTTATATAAAAAACTGCCCACCAAACGAATTTCGATAGAAAACTACTCAAGAAAAACACTTAAACAAAAAAACTGCCCCAAAATACACTTTTTCTATATAAAACTGTTCATCAAACTTGATTTTATTTGCAAACTGCCCAGAAAAGCCACTGGTATAGAAAACTGCCTAACAAATTTACTTTTCTCTAGAAAACTGCTCACAAAAATACTTTTCTATATAAAACTGCTCCCATAAAACACTTCTAACAAAAAAACTGTCCATCAAAAAAACATTTATATGAAAAAAACTGCCCACGAAATAAAAATTTTCAATAAAAAAAACTGCCAGCTAAAAGTTTTATCTAAAAAACTGACCATCAAAAGAACTTCTAGGGAAAACTGCTGAAAAAAACTCTTATATTAAAAGCTGCTTACGTAATACAGTTTTCAATAGAAAACTGCCTGCTAAATACACATTTTTCTAAAAAAAACTGCCCATCGAATAAACTTTTCTATAGAAAACTGTTCAAAAACACTTTCTTTAGAAAACTGTCCATCAAATACAGTTTTCAATAAAAAACTGCCTGCTTAAAACACTTTTTTTAAACTGCCCTTCGAAAAAACTTTTCTGTAGAAAACTGTTCAAAAACACTTTATTTAGAAAACTGTCCATCAAATTCCTTTTTCTATAAAAACTGCTCAGCTTCTTTTTCTATAGAAAACTGCTCAATAAATACCCCTTTCTCTAAAAAACTGCTCATCGAATAAACTTTTCTATAGAAAACTGTTCAAAAACAATTTCTTTAGAAAACTGTCAAAAAAAATCCTTTTTCTATAAAAACTGCTCAGCTTCTTTTTCTCTAGAAAACTGCTCAACTAAGAAACTTTTCTCTAGAAAACTGCTCAGTTAATGACATTTTTATAGAAAACTATTCTACCAAACACGCTTTTCATTAGACTATTTGTCTAACAAGGACATGCTGCTATAGAAAAACTGCCCACTCTTTCCTATTGCTAACAAATTTAAACTTTTACTATTTTAATAATTAAACTATTACAGCAGTTTTTTCAAAATTTATTTTTAATTTGCAAAAGTTTTTTTTTTTGTATTTCTTAATTTGGTAACCAATTAATGTTGCAATAATTACAAAAATTTGTAGAAAAAAAAACTGCAAAAAAAAACGCACAAGTTGAATAAACTAACAACCTTAACTGCTTTGGCCACCACTATACAGCTCTATTATAAAAAAGTTTACGTTTTAAGTTTTTCTTTTTCTGACTTAATTTCAATTATCAAAAGTTGCATGCCTTATCATCAACAACAATAACATCATCATCATCATCGTCATTGTTATGATGATTAACATAACATTCATGTGTATAATAATAATGTTGCATGATTGTTGTTTGTTGTTGCAAAACTGTTAAGTGAAAGTGCAAAATCCTTAATGGTCAAAATTTTGTGCAACAACAACAAAAACACACTCACACACAAAATTGTTAGTAGTTAATCAACTTTTTTTTGTGAGTGTAAGCTGCAATTTTTATTTCATTGAACTTTAATAGAGATGATTGCTAGAAATTCAATTACATTTTAAATGCAGCAGTTTTTTTCTGTTGCTGTTGCTGCTCTAGCAATTCGCCTGCTGGTGCAGCAAACGGGTTTCTATCTAATAAACCTGGTTTCTTTTTAAAAAGGCTGTTGGTTAGAGTTAATTTTTCCATATTGGTCTTTTTTTTTTGTATTTTATTTTATTTCATTATTGTCAATAATATAAAATGATTGCGTGCTTAATAAACTTTAGAAAAAGTTGCAATTTGTGTAAAGTTTTGTTTCTCAATTTTAAAGCCAAAAGCTAAGAGGGTAACTCAATAAAAGCTTTAAAAAACTTACAAAAATTCCAAGAAAATTATTAGTTTTTTAAAGAAAAAGTTCCCTGGTAGTCAATGTTCGAACAAAATTTTTTCTTGGTGGGCAGTTTTTGAGCAGTTTTTTTATAGAAAATTTTGAAAAGTTGGGCAGTTTTCTAAGAAAATGTGCTTTAATGGTTATCGTTCTTTACAAACTTCTCTTTCATGCACAGCTTCTTAAGAAGTCTAACTTTCGTTGGCAGTTTTCTATAGAAAAAGTTTCTTTTTGAGCAGTTTTTTTTTATAAAAATGTGTGTAATGGGGCAGTTTTCTACGTAAATTAAAATTTTACGGGCAGTGTTCTTTAGAAAAGTGTCTTTCATGATCTGCTTACCAAGAAGAGTTGTTTTTTGCGGACAGTTTTTCTAGGAAAAAGTTTCCTTCGTGAGCAGTTTTCTATGGAAAAATTTGTTAAGAGAACAGTTTTCTAATGAAACTTAAATATGATGGGCAGTTTTATAAAGAAAATTATTCTTAGTAAGCAGTTTTCTATAGAAAAAGTTTCCTTTTGAGCAGTTTTATAGAAATCTATGTAGATTGGACAGTTTTCTAAAGAAATGTATCTTTGATGGGCAGTGTTCTTTAGAAAGCGTATTACATAACCAGTTTTCTAAAAAGAAGTGTTATACGTGATCGGTTTTCTATAGAAACGTGTCTTTCGTGAGCAGTTTTCTATGGAATATGTGTTTGCCGGCAGCTTTTGTTTAAGAAAAATTAATATGGCAGTTTTATAAAGAAAAGTGTGTGTAATGGGGCAGTTTTCTACGTAAATTAAAATTATACGGGCAGTGTTCTTTAGAAAAGTGTCTTTCATGATCTGCTTACCAAGAAGAGTTGCTTTTTGCGGACAGTTTTTCTAGGGAAAAGTTTCCTTCGTTTTCTATGGAAAAATGTGTTAAGAGAACAGTATTCTAATCAAACTCTAATATGATGAGCAGTTTTATAAAGAAAAGTATTCTTGTTAAGCAGTTTTCTATAGAAAAAGTTTCTTTTTGAGCAGTTTTATAGAAATTTATGAAGATTTGGCAGTTTTCTAAAAAAATGTATCTTTGATGGGCAGTGTTCTTTTGAAAAGTGTCTTTTATAAACAGTTTTTTAAAAAGAAGTGTTATACTTGGTCAGTTTTCTATAGAAAAGTATCTTTTGTGAGCAGTTTTCTACGGAAAATGTGTTTGGTGGCAGTTTTTTTAAAGAAAAGTTAATATGGTAGGCAGTTTTATAAAGAAAAGTAGTTTTGTTGAGCAGTGTGTATTTAGATTGGGCAGTTTTCTAGGAAAAAGATGGGCAGTTTTCTTTAGAAAAGTGTCTTTTATAAGCAGTTTCCTAAGATGAACAGATATATTTGATCAGTTTTCTATAGGAACGTGTCTTTCTTAAGCAGTTTTCTACAGAAGATGTGTTTAGCGGCAGTTTTATAAAGAAAAGTAGTTTTGTTGAGCAGTGTGTATTTAGAATGGACTGTTTTCTAAAGAAATGTATCTTTAATGGGCAGTGTTCTTAAGAAAAGTGTCTTTTATAAGCAGTTTTCTAAGAAGAAGTGTTATACTTTGTCAGTTTTCTATAGAAACGTGTCTTTCGTGAGCAGTTTTCTACGGAAGATGTGTTTGGCGGCAGTTTGTTTTTTAAGAATTTTTAGATGGCAGTTTTATAAAGAAAAGAAGTTTTGGTAATCAGTTTCCTAAAACCAGATTTCTATAGAAAATTGCCTTTAGTGGGCAGTTCATGACCAGTTTTCTATAAAAAAGTATCTTTTATGGGTAATAATCTATAGAAAAGTTTCTTTAGTAAGCAGTTTTTCAGGCAAATTTTCTTTAGTGAGCAGTTTTCTTATGCAAAGTTTCTTTAGAGAGCAGTTTTCTATAGAAAATTGTTTTTAGTGGGCAGTTTTTAAAAGTAAATAGTTTTCATGAGCAGTTTTCTATTATCAAGTGTCTCTTACAGGCAATTTAAAAAAAAATATCTTTGGTGGGCAGTTTTTTGATGAGCAGTTTCAAAAGTTTATTGTTTGAGCAGTTTATCTTTGTTGGTCAGTGTTCTTTAGAAAAATGTCTTTTAGCAGCAGTTTCCTCAGAAGAAATGCTATACGTGATCAGTTTTATATGGAAGAATATCTTTTATGAGCTGTTTTCTAAAAGTTAATATGATAAACAGTTTTCTAAAGAAAAGTTTCTTTAGTAAATAGTTTTCTATAGAAAAGTGTCTTTCATAAGCAGTTTTCAATACAAAAGTTTGTTTAATGAGCAGCTTTCTATAGGAAAATGTTTCCCATGAGCAGTTTTCTATAATAAAGTGTATTTTATAGACAGTTTTCTATAGATTAATCTTTTATGAGCAGTTTTATTTAAAAGAGTTATTATGGTGGACAGTTTTCTATAAAATACTATCTTTCATGAGCAGTTTTTTAAGGAAAAGTATATTTGGATGACAGTTTTTATAGAAAAGTGGTTTTAGCGAGCAGTTTTATATAGTGAAATGTCTTTCATAGGCAAATTTCTATATAAAAGTGTCTTTCATGAGCAGTTTTTTTTATAGAAAAATGCCTTTTCAGGTCAGTTTTCTATATAAAAGTGTCTTTCATTAGCAGTTTTCTATGGGGAAATTACATTGGTTGGTAGTTTCTAAAAGAAAAATGTTTTTGACAGTTTTAGGGCAGTTTTCTAAACTAAAGTGGTTTAATGGGCAGTTTTTTAAAGAAACTTTACTACGGTAGGCAGTTTTCTTTGGTGAACAGTTTTCCAAAATGAAAATTGTCCCGAATTTTTTTAGGAAAGTGACTTTTTTGTGCAGTTTTCTCTGCCTTCTATCCTTCATGGGCAGTTTTCTATTGAAAAATATCTTTGCAGGGAAGTTTTTTATAGAAAAGTTTCCTTTATGGGCAGTTCTATAAGTAAAACTGACAATGATGAGACGTTTTCTAAACAAAAATTTCTTTGGAGGACAGTTTTCTTAATGAAAGTTGTCTTTCTTAAACAGTTTTCTATGGAAAAATGTCTTTAAAGGGCAGTTTTTTAAAAAAGTCTTTTTTGTCTTTACTAAACAATTTTCTTTACAAAAGTGTCTTCACTAAACAGTTTTCTATAGAAAAGTCTCCTAGTTAAACATTGTTCTATAGAAAACTGTCTTTACTAAACAGTTTTTTTACAAAAGTGTCTTCACTAAACAGTTTTCTTTAAAAAAGTGTCTTCGCTAAACAGTTTTCTATAGAAAAGTCTCCTCGTTAAACATTTTTCCATAGAAAAGTGTCTTCTTTCTATAAAAAAGAGTCTTTTGTGAACATTTCTCTATAGAAAAGTCTTCGCGTTAAACAGTTTTCTATGGAAAGGTATATTCGTTTAACAGTTTCCATTAGAAGTGTCTTCGCTAAACAGTTTTCTTTAGAAAAGTGACTTCGTTAAACAGTTGTCTATAGAAAAGTCTCCTAGTTAAACTTTGTTCTATAGAAAACTGTCTTTACTAAACAGTTTTTTTTACAAAAGTGTCTTCACTAAACAGTTTTCTTTAAAAAAGTGTCTTCGCTAAACAGTTTTCTATAGAAAAGTGTCTTCGCTAAACAGTTTTCTATAGAAAAGTCTCCTCGTTAAACATTTTTCTATAGAAAAGTGTCTTCACTAAAAAATTTTCTATAAAACATAGTCTTTTGTGAACATTTCTCTATAGAAGTCTTCTCGTTAAATAGTTTTCTATAGAAATGTGTCTTCTTTTAACAGTTTCCTTTAGAAAAGTGTCTTCGCTAAACAGTTTTCTTTGGAAGAGTGTATTTGCTAAACAGTTGTCTATAGAAAAGTCTCCTCGTTAAACAGTTTTCTATAGAAGAGTTTCTTCTTTTAAAAATTTTCTATAGAAAAGTATCTTCTTTTAACAGTTTTCATTAGAAAAGTGTCTTGGCTAAACAATATCTATAGAAAAGGTGTCTTCACTAAATAGTTTCCTATATAACTGATCGTTTTCTAATGTTAGCCCGCAAAAAAAAAAACACCTCTTTTTGTTAACCCCTCTATGGATTACAAGATTTCTATTTCAACCACCGGCCATTCATTCATTCGTTCAATTTTTTTCTTTCAAAAACAACACTTTACATTCGAATTCCATTCAAGTAGTTTAATACAATTTTAAGCAAATATTTTTGCATTTTGTTGTTGTGTTTGTTGTTGTTGTTGTTTCTGTTATACATGTTTATTGAAATTGAGTTTATTAAACTTGATTGTATTTGAAATGTTGAGTATGGAGGAAAAAACTTATAACATACAGCTGAAGCTCTATTTTTTTGCTGTATGTTGCAAAACTTTTGCCATAAATTTTGTAATTTTTTATAAAATAAATTTTAAATGTTTTTTTTTACTAAAGTCAAGAGAGTACAAGGCAACCAAGTCAAAACATGTTCAATAACTATGGTCATTGACTAAAATTTGAGGCGATTATTGGAAATAAATCAAATTAAAAAAAAAATAAATTAAGAAATTTTTGAAACTGTTATTATGGGAAATCAATTTTAATTTATTTATCTTTTTCTTCTTTCAGATTAAATTTTTAAAAACCAAAGAAGGTACCGCCATGGTCCAAATGGGTGATGCCGTCGCTGTTGAACGTTGCGTCCAGCACTTGAATAACATTCCGATTGGCACAAGTGGCAGAATTCAAATTGCTTTCTCGAAACAAAATTTCTTATCTGAAGTTATAAATCCCTTCCTATTGCCCGATCATACACCCAGTTTTAAAGAATATACTGGTTCCAAAAATAATCGTTTCCTATCGCCCGCACAGGCAAGCAAAAATCGTATACAACCACCGAGCAAGGTTAGTGTTCTTTTTCAAATTCCTATATTTTTCTCTTTATAATTATATATTTGTTGTTGTTGTTGTTATAGATTTTACATTTCTTTAATACACCACCTGGCCTCACCGAAGACCAATTGATTGGCATTTTCAATATTAAAGAGGTTCCTGCCACATCTGTGCGATTATTCCCCTTGAAAACAGAACGTTCCTCATCGGGTCTAATTGAATTTCCAAATATTGCCCAGGCCGTTTTGGCCATTATGAAGTGCAATCATCTGCCAATTGAGGGTAAAGGTAAGCTTTTTTCTTAATAATTTAATTCTATTAAAAGAAACTTCGTGTTTTTCCAAAAGAATTTTCTATAGAAAATGTAGAATAAGAAAGATTTTCTATAGAAAATTTTTCACAAATGCACTTTTCTATGGAAATCTGTTTAAAGATGATACCTTTCTACAGAATACTACTTAAGAAAGACACTTTTCTATTTAAAACTCTCTTTCAAAGACAATTTTCTATAGAAAACTGTTTACAAAAACACTTCCATAATTAACTCTTTAATAGAATCAAATTTCTATAGAAAACTCTCAAACAACGACACATTTCTATCGAAAACTGTTCTATAGAAAACTCCTTAGCGAAGGTATTTTTCTATTCAAAGCTTTCTATAGGAAATTTTTACAAAGTTTTCTATAGATAACTATTTTATGAAAACATGTTTCTAAAGAAAACTCTCCAACAAACACACTTTTCTAAACAAAACTCTCTAACAAAAACACTGTTCTATAGAAAACTGTTAAGGAAGATACTTTTCTATAGAAAACTAACAAAGACATTAACACTTTAATGAAAGCACTTTTCTATAAAAATCTCTGAAATAGAACTGAACTAGAACTGAACTAGAACTGAACTAGAACTGAACTAGAACTGAACTAGAACTGAACTAGAACTGAACTAGAACTGAACTAGAACTGAACTAGAACTGAACTAGAACTGAACTAGAACTGAACTAGAACTGAACTAAAACTGAACTAGAACTGAACTGAACTAGAACTGAACTAGAACTGAACTAGAACTGAACTAGAACTGAACTAGAACTAGAACTGAACTAGAACTGAACTAGAACTGAACTAGAACTGAAATAGAACTGAACTGGAACTGAACTAGAATTGAACTAAAACTGAACTAGATCTGAACTAGAACTGAACTAGAACTGAACTAGAACTGAACTAGAACTGAACTAGAACTGAACTAGAACTGAACTAGAACTGAACTAGAACTGAACTAGAACTGAACTAGAACTGAACTAGAACTGAACTAGAACTGAAGTAGAACTGAACTAGAACTGAACTAGAACTGAACTAGAACTGAACTAGAACTGAACTAGAACTGAACTAGAACTGAACTAGAACTGAACTAGAACTGAACTAGAACTGAACTAGAACTGAACTAGAACTGAACTAGAACTGAACTAGAACTGAACTAGAACTGAACTAGAACAGAACTAGAACAGAACTAGAACAGAAATAGAACTAGAACAGAAATAGAACTAGAACAGAAATAGAACTAGAACAGAACTAGAACAGAACTAGAACAGAACTAGAACAGAACTAGAACAGAACTAGAACAGATCTAGAACAGAACTAGAACAGAACTAGAACAGAACTAGAACAGAACTAGAAGAGAACTAGAACAGAACTAGAAGAGAACTAGAACAGAACTAGAACAGAACTAGAACAGAACTAGAACAGATCTAGAACAGAACTAAAACAGAACTAGAACAGAACTAGAACAGAACTAGAACAGAACTAGAACAGAACTAGAACAGAACAGAACAGAACTAGAACAGAACTAGAACAGAACTAAAACAGAACTAGAACAGAACTATAACTATAACTAGAACTAAACTAGAACAGAACTCGAACAGAACTCGAACAGAACTAGAACAGAACTAGAACAGAACTAGAACAGAACTAGAACAGAACTAGAACTGAACTAGAACTGAACTAGAACTGAACTAGAACTGAACTAGAACTGAACTAGAACTGAACTGAACTAGAACTGAACGAGAACTAAACTAGAAATAAACTAGAACTAAACTAGAACTAAACTAGAACTAAACTAGAACTGAACTAGAACTGAACTAGAACTGAACTAGAACTGAACTAGAACTGAACAAGAACTGAACTAGAACTGAACTAGAACTAAACTAGAACTGAACTAGAACTAAACTAGAACTAAACTAGAACTAAACTAGAACTAAACTAGAACTAAACTAGAACTAAACTAGAACTACACTAGAACTAAACAAGAACTGAACTAGAACTGAAGTAGAACTAAACTAGAAATGAACTAGAACTGAACTAGAACTGAACTAGAACTGAACTAGAACTGAACTAGAACTGAACTAGAACTGAACTAGAACTGAACTAGAACTGAACTAGAACTGAACTAGAACTGAACTAGAACTGAACTAGAACTGAACTAGAACTGAACTAGAACTGAACTAGAACTGAACTAGAACTGAACTAGAACTGAACTAGAACTGAACTAGAACTGAACTAGAACTGAACTAGAACTGAACTAGAACTGAACTAGAACTGAACTAGAACTGAACTAGAACACTAGAACTAGAACTAGAACTGAACTAGAACGGAACTAGAACGGAACTAGAACAGAACTAGAACTGAACTAGAACTGAACTAGAACTGAACTAGAACAGAACTAGAACAGAGCTAGAACAGAACTAGAACTAAACTAGAACTAAACTAGAACTAAACTAGAACTGAACTAGAACTGAAGTAGAACTAAACTAGAACTAAACTAGAACTAAACTAGAACTATACTAGAACTGAAGTAGAACTAAACTAGAACTGAACTAGTACCTAACTAGAACAGAACTAGAACTGAACTAGAAAAAGTACTTTTTTTAAAAGGGACCTTTTATAAAAAGTACTTAAATTCATAAATCCATTATACATTATAAATTACCCCCAAAAAACTATGTTTGGGTACTTTTTCGAAGAAGTACCTGGGTACTTTTTCCAAAAAGTACCAAATTGTTTATAAAAACTTAATTTAAGCCAGTTTATAACAAAATACTAATAAATAATTTGTGTTGCCATTTCTTTAGGTACCAAATTTCCATTCATCATGAAACTATGCTTCTCCTCCTCGAAGAGCATGAATGGCGCCTGGAATAATGCGGCAAATGAGGGTATGATTGAAAAAGAAAATGAGGGGGATCTTAAGCAAGATCCGTATAATTGAGAAAATGTTATAACCATACAATTAACAACATATTAATAATTTTAAATTAAAACAACAACAAAAACAACCGCAACAAGTGAAATTTAATTTAAACAAGAAAAAAAAACATTTTATTTAAAACAAAAAACCCCCGTTAAAGAGTTAGAGGCAGCAAGAAAAAAGCAGAAATGTTTAAAAAGAAAATGAGCAGCAACAAACACAAATTACAAGAAAAAATTGTGAGAGCAACTTTTAAAATATAAAATGCATGATGAATTTTTTTTTCTTAAATATAAATAAATGTTATTTAAATTTAGTTTTTTTTTATTAATATTATTTTTAAATTGTTTTTTATATTTTTAATATATAATACAATGTTATGTTTTGAGTTTGTTTTTCTATTTTATTTTTTTTAGAAATATTTTAGTTTTTAATAATGTAATTTAGTTGTAAATTATTATAAAAAAATATATATAATTTTCTTTAACTTTTCGCTGGACCTATGATGTAACTAATTAATTGATAAAAGCTAAAGCTTTTCGATATTTTTTTAACAAAAGCTTTAATTGTTATTTTATACTATTTTTGTTTTTAATTTTTAGTTTTTAATTTCTGAAAGATTTTGTTTAATGAAAAAAAAAAACTTCCATTTTTTTTAATAATTATTTAAAAAGAAAAAATAAATGTAAATTTTAACAAATTTGAAAAGTTTAAAAAAGAAATGGAAGTGAAAAAATTACATGATTTTGACAATATAAAAAAACAAAATTCTAGAACTAGAGCAAATATGATAAAAAATAAAAACCACAACTGCAAAAAAAAACAAAAACAAAATATTGTAAAGGAAAATTCCTATAAAACAAGAAATTGATTTAAAACAAGAAAATTTATTAATAAAAATAAAATAAAAACATTTTAATTATAAAAAAAGGAAACAAAAAAACTTAAAAAAATTGGTTTTTTGCTTAAAAAATTAAAACAAACAACAACAACAAAAGTAGTATTATAAAAAATAATAATAAATTTAACAAGAAACAAAAACAAAATATAAATGTTAATTTTATAATATTAAAAACTAAGATGTGCTTAAATTAAAAACAAAACAAAAAAACTGCATATAAATTAAAAAAAGAATTAAAAAAAAAACATTACGCCTAAAAAAAATTTTAGCAATATTTTTTCTTTTTTTAAAAACAGGCGTTAATTTTTGTGTAAAATTTATTAATGAAAAAAAATATATATAAATATATTTAAAAAAAAATTGCACAATTTTTACAAATTTACAATTTTTATCAAAACATTTAAATAAAAAAGACATTTTTGTGCTTATTTTTAATTAAATTAAACTAATTTATTATTAATTAACTTTTTTTTATTTAAAAAAAATTTTTAATTTTTTTATTATTTAAAGCTTGTTTTTTTTTATTTGTTTTAAACTTGTAAAATATTTTAAAGATTTTAAGTTTTTTTGTAAAAAAATAAATATTATTTAAAAGAAAAACTTAAAAAAAAAACTAACTTCAAAATTTAAACAATAACGTATTCAGCAAAAAAACTTTAAACAAAAAGTCTTAAATAGTTAAAAAAATTAAACAGAAAACCTTAAAACTTAACACCTTTCACCCAAAAACATCTTAAAACAAAAAGTGTCTTGGCTAAACAGCTGTCTAAAGGTTTAAATCTTCACTAAAATGTTCTCTTTAAAAAATTTTTCTTTACTACAGATATTTCTTTAAAATGTTCCTATAAAACAGTTTTTTATAGAAAATTATCTTTAAAAGAAACTATTCTGTAAAAAAGTGTCTTAACTAAAAAGTTTTCTATAGAAAAATGTCTTTGTTAGAGAATTTTCTATAGAAAAACATGTTAAAAGCTTTCTATAGAAAAGTGTCTTTATTTTCTCCAAAAACATTTCTTTGCTATACAATTTTCTATAGAAAGAAGTCTTTGCTAGAGAATTCTCTATAGAAAATGTTTTCTTTAAACAGTTTTCTATAGAAATAGGTCTTTGCTAGAGAGTTTTCTATAGAAAATTACACCATTTAGAGAGTTTTCTTTAGAGAAGTTTTTCCATTAAAGTTTAATCTAAGGAAGTCTTTTTGTAACAAGTTCGCCATAGAATAGTTTCTTTGTTAAAGAATTTCCTATAGAAAACAGTTTTCCCTAAAGAGTTCTATAGCAACATGTCTTTGCTAGAGATTTTTCTATAGAAAAACATATATTTTACAGAGTTTTCTATAGAGAAGTCTTTCCGTTAAAGTTTTATCTAAAGAAGACTATTTGTAAACAATTTCCTATAGAAGTTTCTTTGCAAAAGAATTTTCTATAGAAAATGTGTTCTTTAAACAGTTTTCTATAGAAATAAGCTTTTGCTAGAGAGTTTTCTATACAAAATTAACTTTTTTAGAGTGTTTTATATAGAGAAGTCTTTCCATTAAAGTTTAATCTAAAGAAGTCTATTTGTAAACGATTTTCTATAAAAAAATGTCTTCTATGGAGAATTTTTTTATAGCAAATGCTTTTATTAAAAAGTTTTCTATAGAATTAGGTCTTTGCTAGAGAGCTTTCTATACAAAATTTTCTTTTTTTAGAGAATTTTCTATAGACTAGTCTTTACATTAAAGTTTTATCTAAAGTAGACTTTTTGTAAACAGTTTTCTATAAAAAGAAGTCTTTGCTAGAGAATTCTCTATAGAAAATGTTTCCTTTAAACAGTTTTCTATAGAAATAGATCTTTGCTAGAGAGTTTTCTATACAAAAATAACTTTTTTAGAGAGTTCTATAGAGCAGTCTTTCCATTAAAGTTTTATCTAAAACAGACTTTTTTTAAACGTTTTTCTATAGAAAAGTTTCTTTGCTAAAGAATTTTCTATAGAAAATGTTTTCATTAAACAGTTTTCTATAGAAATAGGTCTTTGTTAGAGAGTTTTCTATAGAAAATTAACTTCTTTAGAGAGTTTTCTATAGAGAGGTCTTTCCAATAAAAATTCATCTAAAGAAGTATATTTGTAAACAATTTTCTATAGAAAAATGTCTTCTATGGAGAATTTTTTATAGCAAATGCTTTTATTAAAAAGTTTTCTATAGAATTAGATCTTTGTTAGAGAGTTTTCTATAGAAAATTAACTTATTTAGAGTGTTTTCTATAGAGACATCTTTGAATTAAAGTTTTATCTAAAGCAGACTTTTTGTAAAAAATTTCCTATAGAAGAATGCCTTTTATGGAGAATTTATTATAGCAAATGTTTTCTTTAAACAGTTTTCCATAGAAATAGGTTTTTGTTAGAGAGTTTTCTATTGAGAGTTGCATTTTTTAGAAAGTTTTCTATAGAGACATCTTTCCATTAAAGATTTATCTAAAGAAGTCGTTTTGTAAAACAGTTCCCTATAGAAAAATGTCTTTGCTAGAGAATTTTCTTTAGAAAAGTGTCTTCCTTAAACAGTTTTCTATAGTTAGATGTCTTTGCTAGATAGTTTTCTATACAAAATTATCTATTTTAGAGAGTTTTCTATAAAGACATCTTCCCATTAAAGATTTATCTAAAACAGACCTTTTGTAAACAGTTCCCTATAGAAAAATTACTTTATTAGAGAATTTTATACAGAAAATGTTTTCTTTAAACAGTTTTCTATGGCAGCATGTCTTTGCTAGAGAGCTTTCTATAGAAAATTAACTTTTTCGGGGACTTTTCTATGGAGACATCTTTCTGTTAAAGATTTATCTAAAGAAGTCTTTGGTAGACAGTTTCCTATAGAAAAGTTTCTGTGTTAAAGGGATTTCTTTAGAAAAAGTGTCTTCCTTAAACAGTTTTCTATAGCAACATGTCTTTGCTAGAGATTTTCTATAGAAAAGTGTCTTCGCTAGAATGTTTTCTATATAGAAACATCTTTCCATTAAAGGTTTATCTAAAAACGTCTTTTTGTAAACAGTTCCCTATAGAAAAATGTGTTTACTAGAGAATTTTCTATATAAAAATGACTTCGTTGAAGAGTTTTATATAGAAAAATGTCTGTTTTGGAGTGTTTTCTATCGAAAAGTGTCTTTATTTAAGAACTTTATAAGGAAAAAAGTAATTGCTAGAAAGCTTTCAAGAAAAGTGTCTATTACAGAGTTTCCTTTAGAAAAGTGTCTTTGTTAGTAAGTTTTCTATAGAAAATTTGTCTTGTTAGAGAGTTTTCTTTAGAAAAATGTCTTTGCTAGAAAGCTTTCAATAGAAAAGAGTTTGTTTTAGAGAAAATTAACCTCTCTAGAGAGTTTCCTATAGAAAGAATGTTATTACTAGAAAGCTTTCAAGAAAAGTGTTTACTACAGAATTTCCTATAGAAAAGTGTCTCTGTTAGTGAGTTTTCTATAGAAAATTTATGTTGTTAAAGTGTTTTCTATAGAAAAATGTCTTTGCTAGAAAGCTTTCAATAGAAAATGGTCTGTTTTAGAGAAAAATAGCCTGCTAGAGAGTTTTCTATAGAAAAGCTTCTCTGTTAGTGAGTTTTTAATAGAAAATTTGTCTTTTTAGAGAGGTTTCTTTAGAAAAATGTCTTTGCTAGAAGGCTTTCAATAGAAAAGGGTTTGTTTTAGAGAAAATTAACCTCTCTAGAGAGTTTCCTATAGAAAAAAAGTTATTACTAGAGAGCTTTCAAGAAAAGTGTTTACTACAGAGTTTCCTATAGAAAAGTGTCTCTGTTAGTGAGTTTTCTATAGAAAATTTATTTTGTAAGAGAGTTTTCTTTAGAAAAATGTCTTTGCTAGAAAAGAGTCTGTTTTAGAGAAAATTAACTTCTCTAGAGAGTTTTCTGTAGAAAAAAGTCATTACTAGAAAGCTTTCAAGAAAAGTGTTTACTATAGAATTTCCTATAGAAAAGTATTTCTGTTAGTAAGTTTTCTATAGAAAATTTATCTTGTAAGAGAGTTTTCTATTGAAAAATATCTTTGCCTGAAAGCTTTCAATAGAAAAGAGTCGGTTTTAGAGAAAATTAACCTCGCTATACAGTTTTCTATAGAAAGTGTCTTCTGTTAGAGATTTTTCTATAGAAAAGTGTTATTGTTAAACAGTTTTCAAGAGTTTCTATAGAAAAGAGTTGTTATTGTAACATTTTTCTAGTCTTTCTTAGAAAGTTTTCTTTAGAAAAATTTCCCTTAAAGTAAATTTTCTTATGGAAATCGTGTTAGTTAATAGGGTTTCTATATAAAATTCTTTTTCTTAAAGAATTTTCTTTAGAAAACATTCTTTGAGTTTTCATTGAAGTGAATCTTATAGAAATTTGTAAAAATCTCTTGACTTCAGACATCTGTTTAATCAGATGTTGCTAGAGTTCAGAGACCTTTTGTTTTTATACTGTTATGGACACTTTTTATCCCCTTTTCAAGGACATTTTTGGTGTCTATTTGTTTTAAAACTTTTGTTTAAAGAAATGTTTAACTATCAATGACTGGTGGGTGAGCTGTTGAACTAGGGGGTTTAAAAGGGAACTAATTTGATTTGATGCCAAAAGGAACTAAAGTACTTTAGTTTGAAAAGTGCTTTTAAGTTATTCAAAGAAAAAAGTACTTAAATGAATTTATCAAAAAATGTACCAAAATACTGAATTTTAAAGAAAATTAAATGACGTTCTAAAAAAACCCTTAAATTAAGCTGAATACAAAGAAAAAACCCTAAAATTTCTTAACAATTTTAAAAAATATTATTTAAAATTTTCTTTTTTCAAAAAAATTAAACCAAAATCAAGAAGAATAAAACCCAAAACTACAGAGCTACAAAATAAATATTTTTGAATTTCCTTTTTTTAAACAAATATTAAAATAATAATAAGAAAAAAATCCGAAAAATAAAAATAAATTTTTTGAGAAAAAATACTTTATGGAAAATAAAACCAAAAAATTATTAAAAAAATCTATATCAGCAATAAAAGGCAACACTTTAACCAACCATATCAATGGCGTATTAAAACAAAATTAAAAAAAAAAATCATAAGAAAGAAGAAGAAAAAATATCTTAGTTTATAAACAAAAAAAAAAAACTTTAGAAAAATAAAAATGTTTTTAATGAAGTAAAAAAATAAAAACTAAAAATAAGTAAAGAAAATAAAATAAAAAGCTACAAAAAAAATTAATTTTTTTTAAATCATAAATTTTCTAATAATTTTTCTTTCAAGTTTTTTTAAGGGAGAGTGACTTAAATTATAAAAATTATATATATAAAAAAAAAAACAACAGCAACGAACTATTTTAAAATTTTACTTAAAAAACAAGAATTAAAAAAATAAATTTAAAAACTTAAAAAAACCTCTACTAATTAGCGTGCAATTGTTTTTTTAACTTAATTCTTATTTATTTTTTTTGGTTTTTTTAAACAAAACACAACAAACAACAACAAAAATCTCTATAACCTTAATGTAAAAATTATTATTATTTTTTTTAATTTAAAAATTTAAAGAAAAAGCAACGATCTTTAATTATAATTTTATTTATAAGTCTTAATGAAAATTTAAAAACAAAAACCATAAAAATTAAATAAGCTTAAATATAATTCTAAACTAGACAAGAATTTGCTAATAGTTGAAATGAAAAACAAACAAACAACAACAACAACAAAAATTAATAAAATTTATTTAATAATTTAACACAAAATTTCTTTTAGTTCTACATTTCTCTCTCTAACTTTCGCTTATTCTCTCGAGTTTCTCAATTAAGGCAGCTGAAGCAAAACTATAACTTTTTATCCAACTGGGAAAGCCTAAAACTTTCAAAACTTCGGTCGGTTTATTCCTTTCGAAACATACAACACCGTTTACTATATAATTAGCAATAGTTCAGACTATAAACTGGACTACAGTATAAACAAAAGTTTAAACTTTAGGCAGGACTATAGCTAAAACTATAGACTATTGTTTGGAGTATAATATAGACTACAGACGGGACTATAGCTCATCTTAATGTTTACATTATAGACTGGACTTAACCGAAGACTTGGTTAAAGCGTATATTATATCAGACCTTAAACTAGGGACTCTATTGAAAACTAGAGAACAAACTATAGGCTTATTAATTGGACTATATTCTAGACTATAGATCAAACTAAAGTTCAGACTAAAGATTTAATTAGAGCTTAAACTTTGGACTATAGTTCAGATTACAGACTGACCTATAGTTCAGACGAAAAACTAAACTGTAGACAGAACTACAGCTCAAACTATAGGCTGTTGATTGATAGAATTGTACTACAGACTGGACTAAAGGTTCATAGACAAAAGACTGATCCATAACTTAAACTATAAACTATAGTCGGAACTACAGTTTAGAAATAGTCTTAGACTAAAGTCTGGACTACAGTTTAGACAAAAAACTGGACTAAAGTTTAGACTAAAGTCTGGACTACTGTTTAGACTAAAGACTAAACTATAGTTTAGAATAAAGTTGGGACTATAGTTTAGACTAAAGTCTGGACTATAGTTTAGACTAAAGTTGGGACTATAGTTTAGACTGAAGTCCGCACTATAGTTTAGACTAAAGTCTGGAATATAGTTTAGACTCAAACCTGAACTATAGTTTTGACTAAAGCCTGCACTACTATAGTTTAGACTAAAGTCTGGACTATAGCTTAGACTAAAGTCTGAACTATAGTTTAGACTAAAGTCTGGACTATAATTTAGACTAAAGTCAGGGCTATAGCTTAGACTAAAGTCTGGGCTATAGCTTAGACTAAAGTCTGGACTATAGTTTGAACTAAAGTATGGACTATAGTTTAGACTAAAGTCTGGACTATAGTTTAGACCAAAGTTTGGACTATAGTTTAGACTAAAGTCTGGACTATAGTTTAGACTAAAGTCTGGACTATAGTTTCGACAAAAGTCTATACCATAGTTTAGACTAAAGTCGGTACTATAGTTTAGACTACCGTCTAGACTAAAGTCTAGACTATATTTTAGACTAAAGCCTGGACTATAGTTAGGACTAAAGTCTGGACTATAGTTTAGACTAAAGTCTGGACTATAGTTCAGACTAAGGTCTGGACTATAGTTTAGCCTTAAGTCGAGACTATAGTTTAGACTAAAGTCTGGACTATAATTTAGGTCTGGACTTTAGTTTAGACTAAGGTCTGGACTTTAGTTTAGACTAAGGTCTGGACTTTAGTTTAGACTGATGACTGGACTATAATTTAGACTAAAGTCTCGACCATAGCTTAGACTAAAGTCTGTACCATAGTTTAGACTGTACTCTGGGCTAAAATTTAGACTAATGCATGGACTTAGTTCAGATGAAAGTCTGAAATTAATTTTAGATTCTAATATGGATTATAGCTTAGTCTACTCTATTGACTGATTCGTAGATTTGCCTGAAAACTCAACTATAGATTAGTCCTTAGTCTGGATTCAGATATATAGATCAATCAGATCAGTTAAGACCAAAGTCTGAACTATAGTTTAGCCTGTATACTAGACTATATTTAGGCTATAGACTATTGTTTAGCTTGTAGTCTGAACTAAAATGTAGTATATAGTCTGGACTACTATTATGTTAAGAATGTGGACTAGTTTAGATTTAGGTCTGGACTATAGTTTAGATGAAAGTCGTCTGGACTATAGATAAGATGGTAAAATTTCCTAAACTATAGACTATTGGTTGGACTATAGTTTCGAGTATAGAGTTGACTAAAGTTTGGACTCTAGTCCGTACTATTATATAAAACCTAGACTGCTATATACTACAGTTTATTGTTAAATCTTCGTTAAAAACAATAACGAACTTCAAAATTTTCTTTTAGATTCTTCTACAATCGAAATTTCAAGACCTTTCTAATTCCTAATCATTTACTCTGCCTTTTAGACTCTACATTTCTATTCTAAAAATCTAAATAATTTTATTTGAAAAATACAATAAAATTTAATCAAATGGTAGCTACATATTTAATATTAATTAATATTATTATTATTTTTTTATAAATATAAAATATTTGTTCAAGTTTTATTTTTAATGTTTTTTTTTTTTTTTTTTCTTAATAAACCTTATTTTATAAGTTTAAAATTGATTTAATAGATTTTTTGTAATTTACATAACAAAAGGTACTTAATTTATAAATATGTTTTTTTTATTATTATAATTATTAAAATTATTATTATTATTATCATTAAATGTTATTATTATATTATTCAATATTAGTTTTTAAAGTAAAAAATGAAATAAACATAATGATTTTCAAAGTTTTTTTTATTATTATTATTATTTAAATATTGTTTTCTTTAATTATTTTGTAATTATATTTTTTAAAAATTATTTTAAACAAATGACAAACAAGTGAAAAATCTCTTTTTAAAAAAAATAAACAAAAAAAAATAATTAAAAACGTTTTTTGAATGGTTTTGTTTCTTTTAAACAAGGTTTTCCATGAGGTTTATTAGGTACTTTTTATAGTTAGTAATTTTACAATTTTAGTACTAATTGGATTTTAGTACTAAAGGCAACTTCTTAGAGAGAGAAAGCTAGTTTCCATTATATTTTATTTTATTAAAAAAATTTCGTAAATTCCAGTCCAGACTATATACAGTAAGACTATACTATAGATTAGACTAAAGTATGCATAGTTCAGACTATAAACCAAACTCTAACAGATCGAACTACAGTCCAAACTATAGACTAAACTATGGACCAAACTATAGACTAAACTATAGTCCAAACTATAGACTATGCTATTATTCAGACTATAGAATAGTCCAGACTATAGACTTAACCCTATTCCAGATTATAGACTAAGCTATAGTCTGGACTATAGATGAAACTATATTCCAGACTATAGAAAAAAACTATTGTCCAGATTATAGACTAAACTATAGTACAGATAGACTAAAATTTAGTCCTGACTATAGACTAAAATATTGTCAAGATTATAGACTAAACTATTATCTAGATTATAGACTAAACTACAGCCCAGACTATAGACTAAACAATAGTCCAGACTATAGACTAAGTTATAGTCCAGACTATAGTCAAAACTATATTCCGGACTATAGACTAAACTATAGTCCAGGCTAAAGACTAAACAATTGCCCAGACTATAATCAAGACTAATGACTATACTATAGATCAGGCTGTAGAGGAAACTATAGCCCATACCAAACATAGTCCAGACAATAGATTAAACTATAGATTACTTAAGGACTAAACTATGGTCCAGATTGTAGACTAAACTAAAGTCCACACTACAGTCCAGGTTAAAGACTATTGACTAAACTATATACCAGACTAAATACTGGACCAAACTAATGACTAAACTATAGTTCAGGCTGTAGAGGAAACTATAGTCCATACTAGAGACGAAATCATAGTCCAGACAATGGACTAATAAACTATTGTCCATATTATAGACTGAACTACAGTCCACACTATAGACTGAACTACATACTAGACTATAGACTAAACTATAGTCCAGACTATAAACTTAACTATAGTCCAGACTATAGACTAAACTATAGTCCAGACTAAAGACTAAACTATAGTCCAGAATATAATCGAGACTAATGACTATACTATAGCTCAGACTGTAGAGGAAATTATAGTCCATAACAAACATAGTCCAGACAATGGAGCAAAATATGGCCCTGACTAAAAACTAAACTATAGTTCTGATTATATATTATACTATAATCTAAACTAAGTTATAGTCCGCAATTAAAGACTAAACTATGGTCCAGATTATAGAATAAACTATAGTCCAGATTATAGACTAAAGTCCACAGAGCTAGCTATAGTCCAGACTATAAACTAAGCTATAGTCCAGACTATAGACTAAGCTATAGTCCAGACTATAGACTAAGCTATAGTCCAGACTATAGACTAAGCTATAGTCCAGACTATAGACTAAACTATAGTCCAGGCTATAGACTAAGCTATAGTCCAGACTATAGACTAAGCTATAGTCCAGACTATAGACTAAACTATAGTCCAGGCTATAGACTAAACTATAGTCCAGACTATAGACTAAACTATTGTCCAAACTATAGACTAAACTATAGTCCAGACTATAGGCTAAACTATAGTCCAGACTTTAGACTAAACTATAATCCAGATTATATAGACTACACTATAGTCCAGAAAATAGACTAAACTATAGTCCAGACTATAGACTAAACTATAGTCCAGACTATAGACTAAACTACATTCCAGACTAGAGAGGAAACTATAGTCCAGATTATAGACTATACTTTAGTCCAGATTATAGACTAAACTATAGTTCAGACTATAGACTAAACTATAGTCCAGATTATAGACTAAACTATAGTCCAGACTATAGACTAAACTAAAGTCCAGACTACAGACTAAACTAAAGTCTAGACTATAGACTAAAGTATAGTCTAGACTATAGACCAGACTATAAACTAAACTATAGCTCAGACTATAGTCTTCCAGATTAAAGTCTAATCTATAGTCCTGACTGTAGACTTAACTATAGTTCAGACTATAGACATAACTATAGTTTAGACTATAAACTAAACTATAGCTCGGACTAGAGACTAAACTATAGTGCAGACTATGGACTAAACTCCAGTTCAGACTAAAGTCTAAACTATAGTCCAGACTAAACTATAGTCTAGAGTATAGACTAAACTGTAGTGCGGATTATAGACTATACTATTGTCCAGAATATTGCCTAAGTTATAGTCCGCATTAAAGACTAAACTATGGTCCATATTATAGTCCAGGTTAAAGACTAAACTATATCCCCTTTAGAGTATTGACTGGACTATTAACTGAACTATATTTTAAACTAGTATATAACTAACTATAAGTTAAGTCTCTAGACTAAACTTTTGTGTGGACTATAGACAGAATTATAGCTTAAATTCCATGGGTTTTTAGGACCCTAGAGCGAACATTTTATTTGTTTAAATATATTTCTTTTTTAATTTTAATTTAAAAACAAAATTCTCCAAAGTCCTCTACCCTAAAAAAAAGAAAACAACATTTCTCAAAATATTTCCTTAAAAACAACAATAACAACATAAAATGCCAAACACAAATAAAAAATAATATTCTGAATTTTTAACATATCGAAATTTATAAAAAAAATAATAATAAAATTATTATTATATATGAAAAAGAAAACAAATAAGAGAATTAAAAGAAAAAATAGCAATTAAAAAGAAAATAATTTTTAGTTAAAAAAAAACTAAATTATTTAATTTTTTTTTAATTTTTTTTTAAATTTTTAGCAAAATTATATAGAAAAAATTATTTGAAAATTTGTAATAATTATTTAGTTAAATTGAATTTGGATTTTGAGATTAAAATATGTTTTTTACAGAAATAAAATAAAATAAAATAATAATTATTTAAGGTTGTCAACACTTGACTTACAATAATTCCTATTTATTTAAAACAACAACAAATAAAATAATATTTATAATAAAAAATTATAAAAAAATAAAACAATAATAATTTTTGTTAATAGTAAAAAAAAAAATAAGTTTTATTTTTTTTAAATTTTATAAAATTTTTTTAAACTTGTAACTTGTATGAATGTGTTTTAAATAGAGTTTATGTTAAAAAATATATATAAAAAAATAATTTTGTTAATTTTTTTTATAATTTTTATTAACATGTTTAGCATGCTTTTAGTAAAAAAAATTAGTAAGTTTGTGTTTATTTTATTTAATTTTTTTAAAAATAATATAAATTTTTGTTTTTAAGTTCCAGAGTTTGTGTTTAAGTTTTTCTAAAAATAAAACTATTATTTACAAAAACAACAACAATTCTCTAAACAATACCAAGTAAAATACAAAACTTTGTACACCGATTTGAATAGGTAATGCGCATTATGCAAAAAAACAAAAACAAAAAAAAACATATAAAATATAATTCTACATATATATAAATAAATCTCTATATATATTAAATTAAAAAATAAATACAAAAATACATAAGAAAAAACATAAAAAACAAAACATAAAAAATATTACATGTAATACTCTTACAACAACAAAAACAAAAAAATACTTAATTATATTATACTTAAAGAAAAAAAAACTACAAATAAAAAAAACCAAACTTATACACTTAAACTTAATTAATAAAAAAATCAACAAAAAAAAATTCAACCAAAAAAATCATAAAAAACATAATTTTTTTTCATATTCTTAAACAAAAAACAAACAAGTTTTTGTTGTAAACAAATACTAACAACTAAAAGCAAAATATTTGTAAAGAAAGTGTCAATTTTTTTTATTTTAAATAAAAATAAAAAAACTCAAAAACAAAAAAAAACTTAAAAACAAAACCATACTACAGCAACACTGCTTAAAAACAACAACAACAGCAACAACAACATTAACAACATTATGACACTTATACTCATACACATATACTACAAATAAGCAACACACATTAATTAATAATTGTAATTAATATTAGTAGGCCAAAAAACAACAACAACAAAAACAACTACACAACAACAACATTTTAGTAGAAATCCTCTCTTTACTCCCTCACAAACATACAAACACCAACAGCAACAGTAAAACTAAGTGAAATTGTTAAGGCAAAAACAACAACAACAAAACACCAAACATTACACACACCAACAACAACATCAACAACAAATTGACCAAAGAGAGCTTCTTGAGAAGAGTGAGAAACAAATAAAAAACTGAAAAATTGTAGTCCAGACCAAATTATAAATTATAGTCCAGACTATAGACCAAACTCTAGTCCAGACTGTAAACTAAACTTAACTCTAGTCCATACTATATGTTAAACTCTAGTCCAGACTATAGTTCCGATTATAGACTAAACTTGTTCCGACTATAGACTAAACTCTAGTTCATAGTATAAGCTAAACTATAGTCTAGACTATAGTCCAGACTACAGACAAATTTATAATTCGGATTATAGACTAAATTCTTGACTAAACTTGTTTGGACCATAGACTAAACTGTAGTCTAGACAATGGACTTAACTCTAGTTCAGACTATACTAAGCTATAGTGCAGACAGTAGACTAAACTATAGTCCAGACAATAGACTAAACTCTTGTCTAGACTATAGACTTAGCTATAGTCCAGACAACAATCTTAACTCTAGCTCAGACTCTAGACTAAGCTATAGTCCAGACAATAGGCTAAACGACAGTACAGACTGTTGACTAAACTCCAGTCCATACTTTAGGCTTAACTCTAGTCCAGATAATAGAATAAACTCTTGTCCAGACTATAGACTAAGCTATAGTCCAGACAATAGACTAAACTGTAGTCCAGATAATAGATTAACTATAGTCCATACAATAGACTAAACTATAGTCCAGACTATAAACTATATTTTAGACAACAGACTTACCTCTAGCTCAGATTCTAGTCTAAGCTATAGTCCAGATAATAGACTAAACTATTGTCCAGTCTATAGACTAAGCTATACTCCAGACAACAGACTTAACTCTAGCTCAGACAAAAGACTAAACTCTAGTCCAGACAATAGACTAAACTATAGTCCAGACAATTGAGTAATCTCCAGTCCAGACTTTAGGCTAGAGCTAAGCCAGATAATAGACTAAATTCTTGTTCAGATAATAGACTTAACTCTAGTCCAGACAAAAGACTAAACTATAGTCCAGACAGTAGACTAAACTCCTGTCCAGGCGAAACTCTAGTCCTGATAATAGACCAAAGTCTTGTCCAGACTGTAGACTAAACTATAGTACAGACAATAGAATAAACTTTAGTCTAGACTATAGACTAAACTATAATCTACACAATAGACTAACTTCTAATCCAGGCAAGAGACTAAATTATAATCCGGACAGTAGACTAAACTTCAGTCCAGACTATAGACCAAACTATAGTTTAGATTATGGACTAAACTCTATGCTAAACTCGTTCAGTCTATAGACTAAACTACAGTTCAGACCGAAATGTAGTCCACACTAAACTCTAGTCCAGACTATAGTCTAGACTTTTGACTAAACTATAGTCCAGACTTTAGACTATACTATAGTGCAGCCTATAGACTAAACTATAGTCCAGACAGTAGACTAAGCTGTAGTCCAGATTATAGACTAAACTTTAGTCCAGTCTAAAGACTAAGCTGTAGCCCAGACAATAGCTTAAATCGCCTTCACGCTAGTCCAGACTATAACTAAACTCTAGCCCAGAATATAGTCTAAAGATTAGAGAGAATCCTAAGCAGTGCGACCCTATTTTAGTCAAAAGAACAGACTAAACTCTAGCCCAGACTATAGACTAAATGATAGTCGAGAGTCTTGACTACACTTCAGTCCTGATTATAGACTCAACTATAGTCCAGGCTATAGAATAAACTATAATGCAGCTTATAGACTAAACTGTAGCCCATACTATTGACTTATGTCCTATTCTGATTATAAACTAAACTTTAGTTCAGATAATAGACTAAACGATGATCCAGACTATTTGCTATAGTTTAGCTATTAGCCTATTTTATCATACAGACTAATACTAAATGCAGACTAAAGACTAATCTATAGTCCAGATTAAACACCAGACCTTATTGTAGACTCTACTATATTCCAGGCTGTAGAATAAACTATAATTGAGACTATAGACTAAATTACAATTCTGAGTAAATACTGAACTATGGTCCAGACAAGAGTCTAAACCACAGACTAAACTATTATCTGGATTATAGACTACACTATAGTCCAGACCATAGGCTAAAGTATAGCACAAGCTATAAACTTAAATGTAGTTCATCAGACTGGGGACTAAACTGTAGTGCGGAGTATAGAATGAACTATTATCCAGACTATAGACTTATCTTCGGACTATAGATCTATAGTCTAGATTATAGTTTGAACTACATATATCCAAACTTTGGACTCAAATATATTCTAGACTATAGACTAAACCTCAGTCCAAACTATAGACTAAACTATAGTCTGTAGACAACTGTAGAGTTCAAACTATTGACAAAACTATAGTTTAGACTATAGGCCAAACTATGGACTAAAGAATAGTCCAAAACACAGGTTAGTTATACTCGAGACTAAAGACTAGTATGGTCTGAACTGTAGTCCCGACTATAAACTGAACTATAGTCCAGTTGAGACTATAAATAATTCTTACTATTTCATACTTTTCTAAAATTGTCTCTCATTTGGTCATAATCATTACAATAACAACAAAAACACTTTAAATACATCAACAACAACATAAAAGAACATTGTGTAATCGTAATAACTGGTGATAACAAAAAAAAAACAAAAAATTATAAAACAATTATTTGAAAAAAATGAAATAAAATTTTGAAAAAAAAAATCTAAAAAAATATATAGTACTAAATAAGATTTAGAGGCCAGCGTTTTGGCGAAAAAAAACCAAACGCTTAAGCAAAAACAAAAGGGAAGTAAAATTTATTTGTTTATTATAAAAAGTAAATTGATATTTTAAATGTCTATAATAGAGTATAAAAAAATATATTAAAAAAAATAAATAAATTAATTAATAAAAAAATTTAGTAGATATTCCTTAAACCGCAACATTATACAAGAAGAAAAAAAATTCAACTTAAAACATATAAGAAGGAAAGATTTTTCTCTAAAGAAAAATAAATTCTTCAAAAAAAATTATTTATTAAAAAAAATCAACATTTTAACGAAAGCTAGAGAAACGAATTAAATTTAACTAAAGAAAAAAATTAAAAAAAAAATAAAATAATTGGTTAAAAATAATTTTGTGTATAATTTTTTTTTTTTTTTTTTTGTTTATAATTTTCCACTTTTTTTCTCCCCGATATAAATGTCTGTTAGCGAATTTTTGTAGTATCTCTCATACATTTAAATATATATTTCTTAAAAAAAAAATCATAAAAATTAAATAAAATAATATTTAATTAAAAAAAAATTAAGAGAAATTTTAGGTCATATCAATGTATTTAAAACAACAAGTATAAAATCTATTAAGAATTAAAAGTATTATTAGGAGAGTCTTTTAAAGAAAGATAAAGTAAGACAAAAGGATTAATTTAAAACACATAAAAACGATACTTTTTAGTTATTAAATAGACGTTTAAAAATAGTTGAGAGTATAGTTTGAGCTGAAAGTGTGGTAGTTTTTTTAATATAAAAAATAATTTAAATTTAGTTGAAAGTGTGCAATAATAATTTTTTAATATTTTTTTATAATTATTGTTTCTAGGTTTATGTTAAATGCGGGGAGGGAGGGATAAGGAATGATAACTATGCTAGACTTATAGATCAGACTACAGTCCAGACTATAGATCACTCTATATCGCGGAGTAGAGTTCAAACTACATATCACTCTATGGTCCTACATATATTTCAGACTATAGTCCAGATGTTCCGATCTGAGTCCAGATTATAACTCAGACTATAGTCCAGCCTAGAGTACAGACCATATTTCTGAATATAGTCCACATTAGAATACATCCTATACTATATATATCAGACTATATATCAGACTATAATTCGATCTTGAGTCCAGACTATACTTCAGATCATAGTTGAGATCATAGTTCGGACTTGGGTCCAGAGACTATGGATCTAGCAAGAGTGCAGGCCATATTACACAATACAGTTCGACTTTAGTCTAGATTATATTTCAGATTATAGTTCAGACTATAAATCAGATTATTGTCCAGATTATAAATTAGGCAACAGTTCATAAAATATAGATAAGACTACAGTTCAGACAATATTCCAAATTACAATTAATTATTACATTCCAATTCAATTAACTTTCACAATATAGAATATAGAGTCTATAGTCCAGACATTAGATCCGACTATGGATTAGACTATAATCCAGACTATTGATAAGTCCACACTATAGATTAGACTATAGTACAAACTATTGATCAGCCTATAGTGAAGACTATAGATCAGACTATAGTGCAGAATATAGATCAGTCTACAGTCCATAGATTAGACTATTCCAGACAATAGATCAGACTATAGGCTAGACTATAGTCCAGATTATAGATCAGACTATAGCCCATACTACAGATCAGACTATAGACCAGAATATAATCCAGACTATAGATCAGACTATAGCTCAGACTATAGTCCAGACTATAGATCAGCGTACAGTCCAGACTATAGTCCAGACTATAGATCAGACTACAGTCCAGACTATAGATCAGACTATATTCCAGACTATAGGTCAGACTATAGTCTAGACTATAGATCAGACTAAAGCTCAGACTATTGTCCAGACTATAGTTCAGACTATAGTTCAGATTATAGTTCAGACTATAGGTCAGACTATAGTCCTGACTATAGATCAGACTATAGTCCTGACTATAGATCAGACTATAGTCCAGACTATAGACTAGACTATAGTCCAGACTATAGACTAGACTATAATCCAGACTATAGACTAGACTATAGTCCCGACTATAGACTAGACTATAGTCCAGACTATAGACTAGACTATTGTCCAGACTATAGACTAGACTATTGTCCAGACTATAGACTAGAATATAGTCCAGACTATAGACTAGACTATAGCCCAGACTATAGATTAGACTACGGTCCAGACTATATATCAGACTATAGTCTAGACTATATGTATATCAGACTATAGTCCAGACCATAGATCAGACTATAGTCCAGACTTTAGATCAGACTATAGTCGAGACTTTAGATCAGATTATAGTCCAGACTTTAGATCAGACCACAGTCCAGACTATTCCAGACTATAATCCAGACTATAGTGCAGACTATAGTCCAGACCATAGTCCAGACTACAGTCCACACTATAGATCAGACTATAGTTCAGACTATAGTCCAGACTATATTCCAGACTATAGATCAGACTATAGTTCAGACTATAGTCCAGACTGTAGTTCAGACTATAGCCCAGACTATAGATCAGACTATAGTCCAGACTATAGTCCAGACTATAGATCAGACTATAGTTCAGACTATAGTGTAGATCATCCTTCAGACTATAGTTCAGACTATAGTCTGAACTATGAACTATAGTTCAACAGTTCACTCTATGGCCCAAACCATATTTCAGACTACATATAGTACGGATTACAGTCCGGACTATAATCTAGACTATTCTCAGTTAGAGATAAGTCCAGAATGTAATTCAGATTATACTCCAGTTATAATTCATATAATTCAGTGTATGTTAGTTAATACAGTCATTAATGTCGGATAAAGTCAGAGCTTACGTTTAGTCTATAGTTCAGAGTATAGTTCCGATTATAGAATAGATTGCAGACTGAAGTCCAGGCTTTATTTCTGTCTATTATCAGACTGTAGTTCACTCTATAATCCACTCTATATAACAGATTGTAGTCCTCTCTATTGTCTAGCTTATAATGTTCACATTTAAACTTTAATCATTATGTTCAACCTCCCCTTCCCGCCCCCTTTTTCTACGCCCACTTCTGTATCATACACCTGTTATTGACTTAGTTAAACAGAAATTTTCACCTAAATAGTTTAATATAAATGAAAAAAAAAAATCAACCTTGCATTTAGTTCTTCCAATTGTTTATTTATTTGTTTTAAAAGTAAAGAAAATTTGAAACATTTTGTTAAATATTTATTAAAAATAAAAATTATTAATTTTTCAGCACACACACAAACACACTTACACGAATAAACAAATAACCAAACAGATATACACAAAATTAGTTTTTTGAATTACAAATACACAACTAAAGGATTTGAAAGTTAAAAGAAAATTGATGAAAATTAAAGGAAAATGAAAAGAATTTTTTAGAAAATAACTTTGTTTAACACATACACACACACACACTTGCATTAAAATACTTTAATTTATTGTGACCTTAAAGGTTTTACTCTTTAAATACAAATGTTGCTTAACAATTGTTATTTTTAGAGTAATAGAAAGTGTTGCATACTTTTAGTTTTAAGCTACACATATTCTTACACTTATATACTTATATATAAATTACATTAAACATACATACATTACACGTACATAAATTACATTAATTACACTTACATTTTTTGCACAATTTACTTATTAATAGAAATTTTTAAGTAAATTACACATTACATACTTTTAGGCTTAAGATAAACACATACACAAACATAATAAACATTTAGAAAATACACAAAAAAAAACAAAGAATATCTCTCTGTCCCCCTATAACAACAACAACAAAACATAAATGTAAACAAAATTTTTGATTTATACTCAATCAAACCACAAACGGAAATAAAAACATAAACAACAACACACATGTAGTAATTGAGCAACTAAACGTTAATTTGAATTAACTTTAAATTTGTTTAATATTTCTTTTATACCAACAACAATAAAACACAACAAATACATTTTAAACATCAATTGCAAACATAAAATTAACCACCACCAACCCCCACTCCCAAGCAGCATATATAGAAAAAATCAAGAAAATTTTTAAATAAAAATTTAACATTATACTACCTAAATACTAATAAAAAAATACTACTACTTAAATATATACTAAAAAAAAATACTAAACTATGCAAAAAACAAAAACAACAAAATAAAAATTAAAACATACATTAATATACTATATACTAAAAACTTAAAATATTGAACAAAAACAACAAGAAAATACATTTAAAAAAAAATCACAACATCAAATTAAAGAAAATGAAATACATATTGAAAAAAAAAACTCCAGAAAAGTAAATGCAAAAACAAACAAAATTTTTGTTTAAATAAAAATGAAATTAATACCAAGAAACAACAAAAAAAACAAGAAAAAATTTTATTCAATAAAACTGAGAAATTCAAATTATACACCATTAAAAAAAAGAAAAACCAAAAAAAACAAAACTTGTTTTATTTCCGCACAACCAAACAACTAACCAACCAAACAAACAAACCAATCAGAAAACAGTTAGACACAAAACACAATTGAAACGAAAAGCGTTAAAGACAGAGTTAATTTTGAAAAATAATATGGGATAAAAGTAAATTTAAAAAAAAACACACACATCCTTTTTTATTTAGTCCAAACAGTCTATACTACGGACTATAGTCAGTCTATAGTTCAGACTATAGTCCAGACTACTGTTCAAATTATAGACCAGACTATAGTTCAGACTATAGTTCAGACTATAGTCCAGAGCATAGTTTAGAATACAGTCTAGCCCATAGTTCAGACTATAGTCCAGACTACAGTTCAGACTATAGTCTAGACTATAGTTCAGACTATAGTCCAGACTACAGTTCAGACTATAGTCCAGACTATAGTTCAGACTATAGTTCAGACTATAGTTCAGACTATAGTTCAGACTATAGTCCACACTATAGTTCAGTCAATAGTTCAGACTATAGTCCAGACTATTATTCAGACTATATGTAGTCCAGACTATAGTTCAGACTTTGGTAAAAATTCCGACTACAGCCCAGACTATAGTTTAGACTATAATTAGAATAGTCCACAATATAGTTCAGACTATATTCCGAACTATCGTACATAGTATAGTCCAGACTATAATTCAGACTTTAGTCCAGAGAAATTAGTTCAGACTATAGTCCAGACTATAGATCAGACTATAGTTCAGACTATTGTCCAGACTATAGTCTTGAATATAGTTCAGACTCTAGTTCAGACTATAGTTCAGACTATAGTTCAGGCTATAGTTCAGACTATAGTTCAGACTATAGTCCAGACTATAGTCCAGACTATAGTTCAGACTATATTCCAGACTATAGTCCAGACTATAGTTCAGACTATAGTCCAGACTATAGTCCAGACTATAGTTCAGACTATAGTCCAGACTATAGTTGAAACTATAGTCCAGACTATAGTCGAGAGGCAATAGTTCAGACTATAGCACAGTCTATAATTCAGACTATAGTCCACACTATAGTTCAGGCTATAGTCAAACTATTGTTCAGACTATAGTCAAGGCTATAATTCAGACTATTGTCAGACTATAATATAGACTGTAGGTCAAGATATTAGTTCAGACTATAGTTCAGACTTTAGTTCAGACTATAGTTGAGACTATAGTCCAGGCTATAGTTGGACGATAGTCCAAACTATAGTTCAGACTATTTTCCAGACCAAACTATAGTTCAGACTATTTTCCAGACAATATAATAGACTGTAGACCCAGACTATAATTTAGACAATGGTTCAGACTATAGTTTAGACTATAGTCCAGACTATAGTAAAGACTATAGTTCAGACTATAATCCAGACTATGGTTCAAACTATATTCCAGATTCTAGTTCAGACTATAGTCCAGACTATATTTCAAACTATACTCCAGGCTATAGTTAGACGATTTTCCTTAGTATAGCTCAGACTATTGTCCAGACTAGAGATTAGACTATAGTCCCAGACTATAGTTCAGACTTTGGTTCAGTCTATAGCCCAGACTAAAGTTTAGACTATAGTCCAGACTACGGTTCAGACAGTAGTCCAGACTTTAATTGAGACTATAGTCCAGATTATAGTTTAAACTATAGTCCAGTCTATAGTTAGTCTATAGTCCAGACTATAGTTTAGACTATTGTCCAGACTATAGTCCCAGACAGTTCAGATTATATAGGTCAGATTGAACATAGGTCAGACATATTACAGTTCAGAATATATTCGAGACAATAGTTCAGACAGTCGTCCAGACTATAGTGTTGACAGTAATCCAGACTATAGTTTAGACAATAGTTCAGATTATATAGGTCAGATTAAACATAGGTTAGACTATAGTCCAGACTATATTCCCGACTGTACCGTTGTCTTTAACGCTTTAGCCACTGCAATTTTTGTGTTCTCAAGATTAGATTTATTTTTTTGATTTACAAGTACAAAAACAATAACAACAACTACTACAACAACAATCAGTTACATTACAAATAAAGGTCAACAATATTACAACTACTACTATTAATTCACTGGCCAAACAACCATCCCCTTCCCCCCTACAACAGTAACAACTAACAAAACAGTTTTACTCTTTACCAACAACTAATCAAACGCTAGTTTAGTCCTTTTATAAAATACAGTTATAGTTTTATATCTCTCTCTCTTTCCTACATTAACATGTTTACAACCAGCTACCACAAACAACAGCAACAACAACTTCATCATTATTTGAGCATTTACATAAATACCGTTATAAATATTAAGGGAATTTATTTGAAATTTTGTTTCTTTTTTTATTATTTATTTTTTTTTTTTTGTTATTGTTACTAAATCCTGTTACATTTTTATGTTGTTAGTATTTGTATAACAGTTTGTTTACTATAACCATCTCTTTCTTACTTTCTTGTTGATTGAGTTCAACTAAAACGTTGTTTTTAGTTGAGTTTGTTTGTTGTTAATGCATTTTTTGAGATTTTAAATATTTTTTTATTTAATTTAAACTTTTGGTCAGTTGTTTTTTCTTTGAGTAGTTTTGTTAGAGAATTTTTCTATTGTAAATTGTTAAATTTCTTTTAAGGTAATAAAGGTGAGTATGTTTTACAATTAAAGGCATATAAGAGAAAATTTTAAAAAATTTTCTATTTTTGAAAAAAGACAATTTTCTAATGAAATGTTTTTAAAGAATGCTTCAATAGAAGACTTTTTCTTTATCCATACATAAGTTTATAAAGAAGAGTTTTCTATAGAAACGTGATTTAAAATGTTAACTTTTCTAAAATAAAGGCATTATGTATAACAGTTTTCTCTAAAGAAAATTTTGCTTTTGACAGTTTTTTTTTTTAAATTTTGTGTACACATAATACAAAAATGTATAGTATAACAGTTTTTTCCAATTAAAATTAGTTGTATAACAGTTTTTGAAGAATTATTTCTATTCTAGTTAAATTATAAAGGTATAACAGTTTTTCCACCTAAAATTTGTTATATAACAATTTTTTCGAAAGAAAATTTTTTGTATAACAGTTGTCATATATAACTTCATATGTATAACACTTTTTTCTAAAGAACTTTCCTGTATAAAAGTTCCTTTAAATAAAATTTTCTGTATAACAATATTTTTGTAATAAAACTTTATATATAACAGTTTTTTTCGAAAGAAAATTTTATGTATAACAGTTTTTATTAATGAAATTAAAGGTATAACAGTTTTTTTTCATCAAAAATTTGTTGTATAATAGTTTTTCCAATAAAAATGTCTTGTATAATAGTTTTTCGAAAGAAAATTGTTTGTATAACAGTTTTCTATAAAGAAAATTTTATGTAAGACAACTTTCTTTCAATAAATGTTAAGTATAAAGGTTTTGTGTATCAAAACTTGTTGTATATTAGTTTTTTCAGTAAACAATTTCATGTATAACAGATTTTCCAAACAAAAATTTCAGTATAACAGTTTTTTCTGAAGAATTTGTAACCGATTAAGGTTTATTTTGGAAATAATATTAAAATATCTATTTTAGCTTTTCCATGCGTATAACAGTTTTTCTGTCCAACATTTTTGAGTATAACAGTTTTTCACCTTAACCTATAAATTGCTTTTATAGCATTTAATCATTTAAAATAAATCTTTATATATGTTTTAAACATAAATTTACCTTTTTATCATTAACATTACATTGAAATATAGTTTTTCTTCTGCTGAAGGATTTATTATAATCCCTGTACAATCTATTGCTGTAACAATATATACTTTTTTAATAAAACATTGATTGCTGGCGTTTAGAGATACAAACAATCAGTTTTTTTCAATTTCTATTTTTCCCCAACAATATTTGCATTGTTTGTGATATTGATTTCTAAAAAAAATCGCACACACATATACATATTTGTTTTATTAAGCAGAAATAGTGGGCCAAAGGGCAAACAAATTCATAACAATTAAAATTTTACAAGCACAAATATTAAAAAGAAACACAGTTTAAGACTAGTCTATATATAGTCCGGACTACATACTAGACTAAAGACTAGACTACAGACCAGACTACAGTACATACTATAGACTAAACTATTTTCAAAACTATAAACTAAGTTGTAGTAAAGCTTGTAGACTAAATTATTGTCCAGACTATACCTAATCTATAGTACAGACTATTGACTAAAATGTAGACTAAAGTATAGTCCAGACTATATACTGAACTATAGTTCAGACTATAAATAAACTATGGTCTAGGCTAGACTATAGACTAGACTATATTCCAGACTAAAAACCAGTCAATAGTCCAGACAATAGACTAAACTATAATACAGACTATAGAATAAACTATAGACTAAACTATAATCCAGACTATAGACTAATCTATGGTCCTGACTATAGACTAAACTATAGTCCAGACTATAGAGTAAACTATAGTCCAGACTAAAGAGTAAGCTATAGTCCAGACAATAGACTAAACTATATACCAGACTATAGACTGAACTATAATCCACACTATAGACTAAACTATAGTCCAGACTATAGAGTAAAATATAGTTCAGATTATATAGTAAAATATAGTCCAGACTATACAGTAAACTACAGTCCAGACTATAGAGTAAACTATAGGCCAGACTATAGAGTAAACTATTGTCCAGACTATAGAGTAAACTATTGTCCAGACTATACAGTAAACTATAGTCCAGACTATAGACTAAACTATAGTCCAACCTATAGACTAAACTATAATACAGACTATAGACTAAACTATAGTCCAGACTATAGACTAAACTATTGTCTAGACTATAGACTAAACTATAGTCCTGATTATAGACTGAACTATAGTCCAGATTATATACTAAACTATAGTCCAGACTATAGAGTAATCTCTAGTCCAGACTATAGAGTAAAATATAGTCCAGACTATAGAGTAAACTATAGTCCAAAATAAAGACTAAGCTATAGTCCAGACTATAGACTATACTATAGTATAGTCTATAAATTAAACTATAGTCCTGATTATGGGCTGAACTATAGTTCAGATTATAGACTAAACTATAGTCCAGCCTATAGACTAAGCTATAGTCCAGACTAAAGACTAAACTATAGTCCAGACTATAGAGTAAACTATAGTCCAGACTATAGAGAATAAACTATGGAGCAGACTATAGACGATACTATAGTCCAGACTATAGGCTAAACTATGGTCCAGACTATAGGCTAAACTATGGTCCTGATTATAGACTGAACTATAGTTCAGACTATAGACTAAACTATAGTCAAGACTATAGACTAAACTATAGTCAAGACTATAGACTAAACTATAGTCAAGACTATGGACTAAACTATAGTCCAAGATATAGACTAAACTATAGTCTAGACAATAGACTAAACTATAGTCAAGACTATAGAGTAAATTATAGTCAATACTATAGACTAAACTATAGTCCAGAATATGGACTAAACTATAATCCATACTATGGACTAAACTATAGTCCGAACTATAGACTTAACTATGATGCAGACTATAGACTAATCTATAGTACATACTACTAACTTCCAGACTACGAACCAGGCTATAGTTTTGACAACAAACTGAACTACAGTCTCTACTAGTGACTAAACTATTATCCAGACATAAGTCCAGCCTATCGTCTATATAACAGATTTTGGAAATGTATAATGTATAACAGTTTTCTAAATAAATTTTCTTGTATGGCAGTTCTTTGTAAAAAAAATGTTAAATATAACAGTTTATCTAAAGAAATTCTCATGTATAATAGTTATTTTCAAAGGAAAAATAAGAGTTATTTCTAAATACGTCTATATAAGACATTGTTTTGATGAAATATTTGGCGATTAACAATTGTTCGAAGGAATATTTTCTGTATAAAAGTTTTTCTAAACAAAATTTTTTTGTATAAAAGTGTTTTTCTAAAGAAATTTTTTTGTATAACACTTTTTATTACAGAAAATTAAGTGTATAACAATTTTATAGCTAAAAATATTAAATTGTTGTGATTAAGAGTTTTTTCTAACGATATTATTTAGTATAACAGTATTGCTAAAGCAATTTTTTTTTCTTATATTTTTTAGGAATTTTTCTCTTACTTGACCTACTGTTTTTAATTTTAAACCTCTAAATTAAAATTGTTTTTTTTAGCAATATTTTTTTTTCAATTGTTTGTGGAATTTATTGAAAATTGTGTGTTAGTTAGGATTATTTGTTTTTTTTTAACGGAAATTTTTAGAGATTTTTGTTTAATAAAAAAATAGCAAAACAATAAATAATAACAATCTCTTTGACCAGACTTTTGAGGATTTTGTGGTGGCGAATTTAAACGTTTTTTTTTTTTTTAAGGAAATTTAAAAGGCTTAAATAAAAATCTAAAATATAAGAGATTTAACATGCTGCGTTCACACCTATCGAAAATATTTCCAAAAATAAAATATCGAAAAAGAAACGATTTTGATTTTCTAGAAATATTTAATTATTTACACAATAATAATTATCAATTTAGAACGATCTTTGTTATTTATTAAAGAACAAATTATGGCGGTAATGTCCTTTTTATCAAATATTTGATACGTGTGAACGTAGTATTATTACTTGGTTGTTGTTTTTATGTAATGAAAGTAAATGAAATAGGAAATATGTTTAGGAATATAGACTAGACTATAGTCCAGTAATAGATAATATGTTTAGAACTAGTTTTGTTATATTGAGTTGTTTTTTAAGGGGACCAATAGGTTTTTGATTTAGTTTATTTTCCTTTTTCTAAAATTTTTTTTCCAGCTTAAGCTTTTGAGAAAAAAAACCCACCTTAACTTAACTTTTTCCTAAAGGTAAGTATTATTATGACAACAAATTTCAAAAAAAGAAAAGAAAGAAAAATTTTTATAATTTTTGAAATTTTTTTCTCTGAAAACACTTTCAATTTAACTAAAAAATTATATAAATTTGTTTAAAATTGTTTTTAAAACTAAATCAATAAATAAAATTTAAAAATAAAAAAAAAATAAAATATTCTGTTAAACTTGCATGCATTTACTTGTTCATCTAGTAGTTTTATAAAAATTAACAAAAAAATAATAAAATTATTATAAAAATATTAACAAGAAAAAAAAAACTAAAAGAAAATTTATAGAAAATTAGCTTCCAAGCTGTAAAAATAAATAAAAACAATTTAAGATTATAAAAAAAAAATAATTGTAAATTTAACAAAGCAATATTTAGGGAAATTTTTTTTAAAACTAAAAAAACCAAAACATATACTTTAAATAAAATTAAATAAATAAAAATTAAAAATTTATACAACAAAAAGGCAATACTGCAAAAACATAAATTAATTAATATAAAAAATAATTAATTATTAAGAAAAATAAATAAATTCTTAAGAAAAATATAATAAAAAAAATGATTAATTCATTAATTCACAAATAAATAATTAATAGAAAATTAATTATTAAGCAATGAATAAAACATTAAAAACAATTAATAAATAATTAATTTATTATTAAAAAATTAATTAATTAGTAAAAACAGTTAATTTATTATCAAAAATATTTATTTAATTATTAAAAACAATTAATTAATTATTACTAATAATTCATTTATTATTAAAAAATTAATTAATTAGTAAACCAACTAATTAGTTATTATTAAAAAATTAATTTATTGGTAAAAACAATTAATTTATTAATAAAACAATTAATTAATTAATTAATAAAAAATAATTAATTAATAATACAATTAATTATTATTAAAACATTAATTAATTATGAATAATTTATCTATTATTAAAAAATTAATTAATTGAAAAAACAATTAATTTATTAATAGAAACAATTAATTATTATTAAAAATAATAAACTAATTATTAATAATATTTAAAATTTTAATTAATTGTTAAAAAGTTAATTAATTAATAAAATTTATTAATTAATAAAACCAATAAATAATAAAACAATTAATTAATTAAAAAACCAATTAATAAATTATTAATAATAATTATAATAATTAATTTATCATCAACAAATTAATTAATTGGTAAAAACAATTCATTTATTAATAAAAACAATTAATTAATTATTTATTACTTGTTAAAAAGTCATTAGTTAATAAAATTATTTTTTTTATTATTTTTATAAAACAATTAATTAATTATTAAAAACAATAAACTAATTATTAATAATAATTAATTTATCATAAAAAAATTAATTAATTGCTAAAATAATTAATTTATTAATAAAAACAATTAATAATTATTAATAAATTATTTTATTATTAAAAATTAATTAATTAGTAAAACAATTTATTTATTAATAAAAAAAATAATTAATTTATAATTAATTTATCATAAACATTAATTTATTATTAAACACAATTAATTAATTATTAAACACAATTAATTCATTAATAAAACAATTAATTAATTATAAAACAATTAATTAATTATTAACAATAATTAATTAATTAATTATTAATAAAAACATTAATTAATTATTAAAAATAATAATTAAGTATAAAAAAATAATTAATTATTAAAAATTAATTAATTATTAAAACAATAATTATTTAATTAATCTAATTAATTTATTATTAAAAATTAATATTATAAAACAATTAATTTATTATTAAAAACAATTAATTATTAAAAATAATTAATAATTATACAAAATTAATTAATTATAAAAAATAATAAATTATTAATTATTAATAATTAATTAAATATTAATAATTAATTTATTATTAACAAATAATTAATTGATAAAAATTTAATTAAATAATAAAAAATTAATTAATTATTAAAACAATTAATTAATTAATACAAAAATAATTTAAAAGTAATAAAAATATGAACTAATTAATAATAATAAAAAATATTAATAAAAAATATTAATAAAAATTATTATTAATAATAAAAACAAATATATTTTTGCCATTTAAATCAACAGCACTTAATTTGCCACAATATTTTTTTTACGCTTTTTCTATAAATATTTTATAGCAAATATTTTTTTTAATTTAATAAAACAGCATTCTTAAAAAATGTATAAAAACTTTATAAAACTTATATAAATATAAAAAAAATAATTATTTAAATATTATTATTATATATATAAAAAAACAAAACGATCCTAAAGTCAATTTCAAGTTAAACTTACAACAAAATGTAGTTGTTAAAATATTAAAAAATAATTTAAAAAAATTATATACATAATTATTATTAAATTAAGAAAAAACAATTAAAACAAATAATAAATTAGCAATATAAAAAAAACATATAAATATAGTAAAAAAAAGGAACCAGAAAAAAAAATAATTTTCAATTTCGTTGTCAAAAATTCAGAATTTTTTAAACTATATTTTAAATCAATCATTCTTCTTTGTTTAATTAATTTTAGCTTTAATTGGTAAAAATTTAAATATTATAAAATATTTATTTAAAAAAATATTTTTACTATAAATTAAATAATATTTTTTGGCAAATTTTCTAAATTTAATTTAAAAGCTTAAAAGTTTTTAATAAAAAAAAATTAAATATTCAAAAGATCCTTTTATTGTCTGAAATGATATATGGAATATATAGACCATAGTCCAGGCAATAGACTAGACTATAGTCCAGACTATAGATTCGACTATGAACTAGACTATAGTCCAGACTTTAATCCAGACTATAATGAAGACTTTAGACTAGGTCAAAGTTCAGACAATAGACTAGAATATAAATATGTAGTTCAGAATATAGAATAGACTATAGTCCAGGCTATAGACTATACCGTTGTCCAAACCACAGAATAGGCTATAGTCCAGAGTATAGACTAAACCGAGAGAGTATAGACTACACAGACTAAAAGTCGAGACTGTAGACTAGAGTATAGTCCAGGCTGTAGACTAATATACAGTCCGTATTATAATTAGTCTATAGTCCGGACAATAGATTATAGACTAAACTGTAATCCAGACTACAAACTAGACAGTAGTGCAAATTAGACTAAACTATAGACTAGATTATAGACTAGACTATAGACTAGACTATAGACTAGACTATAGACTAGACTATAGACTAGACTATAGACTAGACTATAGACTAGACTATAGACTAGACTATAGACTAGACTATAGACTAGACTATAGACTAGACTAGAGCTTATACTATAATCTGGCCCCAAGTGTAGTTAACGTTCATGTCTATAGTCTTGTTTGTAGTCTAGTCTATAGTCGTAGTTTATAGACTTGTTTGTAGTCTAGTCTATAGTCTAGTCTATAGTCTAGTCTATAGTCTAGACTATAGACTAGACTATAGACTAGACTATAGACTAGACTATAGACTAGACTATAGACTAGACTATAGACTAGACTATAGACTAGACTATAGACTAGACTATAGACTAGACTATAGACTAGACTATAGACTAGACTATAGACTAGACTATAGACTAGACTATAGACTAGCTATAGACTAGACTATAGACTGACTATAGACTAGACTATAGACTAGACTATAGACTAGACTATAGACTAGACTATAGACTAGACTATAGACTAGACTATAGACTAGACTATAGACTAGACTATAGACTAGACTATAGACTAGACTATAGACTAGACTATAGACTAGACTATAGACTAGACTATAGACTAGACTATAGACTAGACTATAGACTAGACTATAGACTAGACTATAGACTAGACTATAGACTAGACTATAGACTAGACTATAGACTAGACATAGACTAGACTATAGACTAGACTATAGACTAGACTATAGACTAGACTATAGACTAGACTATAGACTAGACTATAGACTAGACTATAGACTAGACTATAGACTACTATAGACTATGACGATAGACTAGACTATAGACTAGACTATAGACTAGACTATGACTAGACTATAGACTAGACTATAGACTAGACTATAGACTAGACTATAGACTAGACTATGACTAGACTATAGACTAGACTATAGACTAGACTATAGACTAGACTATAGACTAGACTATAGACTAGACTATAGACTAGACTATAGACTAGACTATAGACTGCACTATAGACTATACTATAACTGCACTATAGACTATACTGTTGACTTGACTATAGACTGATACTATGGACTAGACTAGACTACACTAGGGACCAGACTTTATACTATAGTATAGACTTGACTTTATACTATAGTATATACTAGACTATAAACTATATTATAGACTAGACTATTAACCAGTATATAGCCCACATTATAGATTCTACAATAGACTGCTCTATTTCCCATGCCTGGTTTCTCTTAATTTTCTCGCAATATCTCTTAATTGCTTCACTCTTTCAATAAAAATAATAAACAGTTGCTTTTACATACCATATGAATTTTGTTTTTGTTTTATTGCATTTGCAATTGATCCTGTTCGGACAGGCTCAAAGCATCGATTTATTTGTTACAGCAAAAACACTAACAACGAACGAAAAACGACGCAAAGCAAAGAATATTTTTAACACAAAACTAATAAAGAAAGGCAGAGAAAAGCAACGCTGCTGCTGCATTTCAATTACGCATTTACATATTTGATCTTGAATTAAATATTTATTGAAAAATGGACTAAAATTTTATTAAATTTTTTTTTTTTAATTTTTAAGAAATTTTATTTTAAACACTATTTGATAGACTTTTATTCACTTTTTGTAAAAAGAAATTTCACAAATTACTTATTTTATTTTCATTAATTAAAAGGAAATAATAATAATATATTTACTTGAACTTTAATTTTATTAAATACACTTTTTTATTTTAATAATTTTTAAACACACCCTTCTAATTATGATTTTGTTTTTTTTATTACACTTTTTTTTATAAACTAATGATCACTCGCGTTATTTTCCGATCACCGAACCGTCTTAAAAGGAATGCTGTAATAAACTAATTGCTTAAGAATTAAATTACAATCAAATGTGTCAAAAATTCAAGTTGATCGATTAACAGCAACAACAACAGCATCTTAATGAGTGAAAATAATGAAAAGGGCTCAATTAAAATTGAGAAAGTCTAAAGGTGAGAGAGCACAGAATAAGGGAAGTAGGAGTAATAACAATTAAAGAAGCTTAATGTAAACGACATTAGAGAGAGGCGAAAGCTTCTTTTATCATTAAAGAAGCTTTTCTCAACCCTTATAGTGAATAGACTAGACATAAAGCAAGCTATAGACTGGCTTATAACTAGAACATAGAATAGAACATAAACTAGACCATAGACTAAACTTTAGACTAGAGTATAATATATTACAGACTCGACCATAGACTAGACTATAGTCCAGACTGTAGACTAAATTATAGTCCAGTCTATTGACTAGACCATAGTCCAGTCTATTAACTATACTATAGAGTAAACTATAGTCAAGACCAGACTATAGTCCTAGCTATATACTGGACTATAGACAAGACTATAGTCCAGACTATAGACTAGATTATAGACCAGACTAAAGACTAGACTATAGACTAGACTAAAGACTAGACTATAGTAAAGACTATAGACTAGATTATAGACCAGACTATAGACTAGACTATAGACTAGACTATAGACTAGACTAAAGACTAGACTATAGTAAAGACTATAGACTAGATTATAGACCAGACTATAGACTAGACTATAAAATAGACTATAGTCTTTACTATAGACTAGACTATAGTAAAGACTATAGACTAGAATATAGACCAGACTATAGAATAGACTATAGACCAGACTATGACTATACTACAGACCAGACTATAGATTAGACTATAGATCAGACTATAGACTAGACTTTAGACCAGACTATAGTTCACTAAACTATATACTAAGCTATAGGCTAGACTATAGACTAAACTATAGTCCAGACTATAGTTCAACCTATAGTCCAGACTATAGACTAGGCTATAGTCCTGACTATATACTAGACTATCGTATAGTCTATAGGCTAGACTACACTATAGTCCAGACTAGACTATAGTCCAGACTATAGACTAGATTATAGTCCAGACTAGACTATAATCCAGATTATGAACTAGACTATAATCCAGACTACGGACTAAACTATAGTCCAGACTATATACTAAACTATAATCCAGACTATAGACTAAACTATAGTCCAGACTATAGACTAAACTATAGACTAAACTATAGTCCAGAATATAGTTCAACCTATAGTCCAGACTATAGACTAGGCTATAGTCCTGACTATATACTAGACTATCGTATAGTCTATAGGCTAGACAACACTATAGTCCAGACTGGACTATAGTCCAGACTAGACTATAGACTAGATTATAGTCCAGACTAGACTATAATCCAGACTATAGGCTAAACTATAGTCCAGACTATAGACTAAACTATAGTACAGACTATAGACTAGACTAGACTATAGTACAGACTATAGACTTGACTATAATTCAGACTATAGAATTAATTATAGCCCAGTTTATAGACTAGACTATACTCAAGACTCTAAACTAGAATATATTTCAGACTATAGTCTAGGCTATAGACTAGACTATAGAATAGACTATAGTTCTCGCTATAGACTAGGTTACAGTCCAAACTATGGACTAGACTATAGCCCTGGCTAAATTCCAGACTAGATTATAATCCAGTATGTTAACCCGAGAATGGATTATACTATAGAATTTGCATTTTGACAGGACTATAGTCCAGAATGCAGAATATACTGTATAGACTAAGCTATTGTCTAGTCTATGGACTAAAAAACAGTCCAAACAAAAGTCTAGACTGTAATATAGACAATAGACTAGACTATAATCGAAACAATTAACTAGACTGTAATCCAGATTATGGGCCAGACTGTAAACTAGACTATGATCTAGGCTATAGTCTAAACTTTTGTATGAAAGAAAAAATTTTAAGTCTTTAAAGGTTGAAACGATAATCTGCCCTTAAATTTTGTTTTAAAATATTATTTAAATTAATTGTTTTATAAATTAGAAAAAGTTTTGCTTATTTTTTAATTATATAAAAATAATTACTTTAAACTACCAATTAAAAATATATATTAAAGAGGAAATAAAAACTACAAAAATAAGAAATAAAATGGTATAATAAAATAAAATATTAAAATTGTAAAATGAGTCCAAATAAAGCCACCGCCTTTACTAACTTTATATGTAAACTATATAAATAAAATAAATAAATAATTTCTTAAAAATATATATATTAACAACAAAATAAAACAACAACACCTACAACAGCTTAACCACTAACACACTTTATTAATCCCAAAAAACAACACTTAAAACAAACATATTAACCCTTTAATAAACACACAAAAATACTCTTTATAAATACAGATATAAATGAAATTATTAACAAGAAAAATAAACAATATTTTATAAAAATAAATTATATTATAACAAACAAATAATCCTTCTAATCTAACGCTGACTGCAATATACCACCATGACAACAAAAACAAAAACAAGTAAATTTAGTAATTATTTAAAAAATATATTATTAATATTAAAATACAAAACTTTTTAAATAAAAATATTTAATGAAAATAAAAAACTTAAAATTTAAACTAAAAAGCGGTATATATTTTAATAAAAAAGCTAAGAGTTTTAAAAAAAGGGATTTGATAATTAAATAAAATTTGACAAAAATTTTAAAATTATAATTTTAAAAAAGTACCAAAATGTTAATCTTTGAGATTTACATTCAATTTTATACAGTGAATTCAAAAAGTACCATTTGTAAAACAAAAAGTACCAAAAATATAAATAATGTGGATTTTACCATAGAAGAATAGACTGTAAAATCGACAAAAGATTACACAACGGACTAGACTATCGACTATTTTATAGAACAGAGCATAGACTAGACTATGGACTAGATTATAGACTAGACTATGGACTAGACTATAACTAGACTATAGACTAGACTATGGACTAGACTATGGACCAGACTATAGACTAGACTAGACTAGACTATAGACTAGACTATAGACTAGACTATACTAGACTATAGACTAGACTATAGACTAGACTATGACTAGACTATAGACTAGACTATAGACTAGACTATAGACTAGACTATAGACTAGACTATAGACTAGACTTAGACTAGACCTATAGACGATAGACTAGACTAGACTATAGACTAGACTATAGACTAGACTATAGACTAGACTATAGACTAGACTATAGACTAGACTATAGACTAGACTATAGAATAAACTATAGACTAGACTATAGAATAAACTATAGACTAGACTATAGACTAGACTATAGACTAGACTATAGACTAGACTATAGACTAGACTATAGACTAGACTATAGACTAGACTATAGACTAGACTATAGAATAAACTATAGACTAGACTATAGAATAAACTATAGACTAGACTATAGACTAGACTATAGACTAGACTATAGACTAGACTATAGACTAGACTATAGACTAGACTATAGACTAGACTATAGACTAGACTATAGACTAGACTATAGACTAGACTATAGACTAGACTATAGAATAAACTATAGACTAGACTATAGACTAGACTATAGACTAGACTATAGACCAGACTATGGACTAGACTATGGACCAGACTATAGACTATAGACTATAGACTAGACTATAGACTAGACTATAGACTAGACTATAGACTAGACTATAGACTAGACTATAGACTAGACTATAGACTAGACTATAGACTAGACTATAGACTAGACTATAGACTAGACTATAGACTAGACTATAGACTAGACTATAGAATAAACTATAGACTAGACTATAGACTAGACTATAGACTAGACTATAGACTAGACTATAGACTAGACTATAGACTAGACTATAGACTAGACTATAGAATAAACTATAGACTAGACTATAGAATAAACTATAGACTAGACTATAGACTAGACTATAGACTAGACTATAGAATAAACTATAGACTAGACTATAGAATAAACTATAGACTAGACTATAGACTAGACTATAGACTAGACTATAGACTAGACTATAGACTAGACTATAGACTAGACTATAGACTAGACTATAGACTAGACTATAGACTAGACTATAGACTAGACTATAGAATAAACTATAGACTAGACTATAGACTAGACGACTAGACTATAGACTAGACTATAGACTAGACTATAGACTAGACTATAGACTAGACTATAGACTAGACTATAGACTAGACTATAGACTAGACTATAGACTAGACTATAGACTAGACTAACTAGACTATAGACTAGACTATAGACTAGACTATAGACTAGACTATAGACTAGACTATAGACTAGACTATAGACTAGACTATAGACTAGACTATAGACTAGACTATAGACTAGACTATAGACTAGACTATAGACTAGACTATAGACTAGACTATAGACTAGACTATAGACTAGACTATAGACTAGACTATAGACTAGACTATAGACTAGACTATAGACTAGACTATAGACTAGACTATAGACTAGACTATAGACTAGACTATAGACTAGACTATAGACTAGACTGTAGACTAGACTATAGACTAGACTATAGACTAGACTACAAACAAGTCTATAAACTAGACTATAGACTAGACTACAAACAAGACTATAGACATGAACGTTAACTACACTTGGGGCCAGATTATAGTATAAGCTCGACTGTACACTGGATTATAGACTAGACTATGTACACCAGACTATAGCCAACATTACAGACTCTACAATAGACTAGTCTATTTCCCATGCCTGGTTTCTCTTAATTTTCTCGAAATATCTCTTAATTGCTTCGCTTTCAATAAAAATAATAAACAGTTACTTTTACATACCTTATGAATTTTGTTATTGTTTTATTGCCTTTGCAATTGATCCTGCTCGGACAGGCTCAATGCATCGATTTATTTGTTACAGCAAAAACACTAACAACGAACGAAAAACGACGCAAAGCAAATAATTTTTTAACACAAAACCAATAAAGAAAGGCAGAGAAAATGCAGCGCTGCTGCTACATTTTAATTACGCACTTAGATTTTTGATTTTAAATTTAACTTTTTTTTAATAAAAAGGAATAATATTATTAAAACCCATTTTAAATTTTAAGAAATTTTATTTCAAACACTATTTAATGGACTTTAATCTAATAGATTTCACTTTTATGTAAAAAAAAAACTTTTACAAATGACTTATTCTATTTTCACTAATTAAATGGAAATTATAATAAATTTACCTAAACTTTAATTTTATTAAAAACACTTTTTTAATTTGAAATATTTGCAAACTAGGACTTTTATTAATGATTTCACTTTTTTATTACACGTTTGTTTTATAAAGAAACCATCACTCGCGTTATTTTCCGATCACCGAACCGTCTTAAAAGGAATGCTGTATTAAACTGATTGCTTAAGAATAAAATTACAAGCAAATTTGTCAAAAATTCAAGTTGATCGATTAACAGCAACAACAACAGCATCTTAATGAGTGAAAATAATGAAAGGGGCTCAATTTAAATTGAGAAAGTGTAAAGGTGAGAGAGCAAAGAATAAGGGAAGTAGGAGTAATAACAATTAAAGGAGCTTAATGTAAACAACATCAGAAAACGGCCAAAGCTTCTTTTATAATTAAAAAAGCTTTTCTCTACCCTAATAATGAATAGACTAAACAACAGACTAGATTATAGATATCTACTAGACTATATATAAGACCTAGCCTAGTCTTATCTATAGTCTAGTAAATAGCCCAGTCTAGGCTAGGCACTAGACTATATATTGGAATATTCAGAATATTATAGACTAGACTACAGAATGGGCTTTAAGATAGACAATTGACTAGACCATTAACTAAACTGTAAACTAATCTATAGACTAAACTATACACTAGATTATGGACTACACTATAGACTAGAGTACAGACTTGAACACAGAGTGGAATATACACTAGACTATAGACTAGATTATAGAGTAGACTAGAGACTAGACTATAAACTAGACTATATATTACACTATAAACTATAGACTAGTCTGTAGACTAGACTACAGAATATACTAAAGACTAGACTAAACGCGAGGCTATAGACTAGACTATAGACTATAATATAGACTAGACTCTAAACTAGGCTATAGACAATACTATAGACTAGACTATAGAGTAGACTATAGACTACAATATAGACTAGATTATAGACTAGACTATAGACTAGACTATAGATTAGACTATAGATTAGAATAAAATAGGCTATAAACCAGATTATAGACTAGACTATGGACTATTTTACGGACTAGACAATAGACTTGAATATAAACTAGACTGTAGTCAAGACTGTAGGCAGGACTAGAGAATAAACTGTAGGCTAGACCGTAGAATGGACTATATACTAGACTGTAGTGTCGAGTATAGACCAGACTATAGACTAGACTATAGACTAAAGACTAGACCATATACTAGACTATAGACTAGACCATAGACTAGACTATAGACTAGACTATAGACTAGACTATAGACTAGACAATAGCCTGGACTATAGACAAGGCTATAATAGACTAGACTGTAGACTATAGACTAGACTTTAGACTGGACTCTAGACTAGACTATAGACTAGACTATAGACCAGACTAGACTAGACTAGACTAGACTATAGACTAGACTATAGACTAGACTATAGACTAGACTATAGACTAGACTATAGACTAGACTATAGACTAGACTATAGACTAGACTATAGACTAGACTATAGACTAGACTATAGACTAGACTATAGACTAGACTATAGACTAGACTATAGACTAGACTATAGACTAGACTATAGACTAGACTATAGACTAGACTATAGACTAGACTATAGACTAGATTATAGACTAGATTATAGACAAGACTATAGACAAGGCTATAGGCAAGACTATAAACAATACCATAGAATAGACTATAGACTAGACTATAGACTAGATTATAGACTAGACTATAGACTAGAATATAGACCAATCTTGACATTACATTTTGCTAAACTTTTTCAAAACAGAAAACTTTTTTAAGAATTTTAAATAATATCAAAATTTTTGTCAAATTTTCTTTAAATTTAACGAGAAAATATTACAACAAATCCCTTTAAATTATAATTTTAATATTTCTTTTCTAAAAAAAACAACAACTTTTTAGATGTTTTTTTCTATTTTATACATAAAAATAATAAAAAAACAAAACTTCTAATATACCATCCCTCTATCCAAACTGCTTTATGTGTCAAATTAGTGATATTTATAAATAAAAAAACAAATAACGAAAAAATAAATATTATTATTAAACAAATAATAATTAATAAATATTGAAAAAAAAACGTTTTAAATAGTAAAATAAAAAAAACAAATTATTATTAAATGAAACAAATAAAAAAATAAATAAAACAATAAAATTATTTAAAATTTTATTTTATACTCGAACAAAACTAAAAACTGTAATAAATTACTTTTAAACAAAAAAAATTTTCTTTAATTACAAAAATTAAGAAAAAATAATAATAATTTAAAAAGCTTTTATTAAGCAAATAATTAAATTAATTTATTTAAAACACATAATATTTAAAAAAAATAAAAACTAAACTAAAAAAATATAAAAAAATGATTTGTTATATATCAAGGGAATATTATAAAAAACATTGTTAATTAATTGCTACAACAACAAAGAAAAATATAAAGAATAAAAAAACATAATTGTTATTTTAATTAAACAAGAAAACACAACATTAAAACACTTTAAATGAAAAACAAATATATAAAAATACAAGAAAAAAATCTATAAAATTTAAAAACCATATAAAAAGGCAAAAAACAACAACAACAATTTATAAAACAAATAAATTACCAAAACAATTTGTTTAACACAAACAAAAACTACTGCAAATTGCCTACAGTAAAGAAAATAATTAATTGTAATTAAAACATAAATAAACTACAAATTATTACACATAAACTTTAATTTTAAATATTATTGAAAAATAAAAAATAACAACAACACACATTTAAACAAAACCAAAAAACATTTTAAAACTATTAAAAAATACCACAACAACAAGAATAAAAATCATTATTAAAATAAAAAAAATTAAAAAAAAAAACAAAATAAAACTTGTAATTATTTTCAGAAGAGAAAGAAGAGTTAAAGGTGAGTTTTCTTCACGAATAATATAGAATATAGTCCACACTATAGACTAGACTATAGTCCACATTATAGATTACACTACAGTCCAGACTGTAGACTAAATTATGATCCAGACTCGACTTTAATCAAGACTATAGTCCAGACCATAGACTCGATTATTTCCAAGACTATAGACTAGACTACAGTTCCGACTATAGACTAGAATATAATCAAGACTTTAGTCCAGACTATAAACTATATAGTATTATTTATTTCATGAATAATATGGTTCAGACTATAAACTAGACTATAGTCGAGACTATAGACTAGAACAAAGTCGAGTGTATAGACTAGATTACAGTCCAGACTATAGACTACATAGAGTATAATTCAGACTATAGACTAGATTATAGTCCAGACTATAGAATACAGACTAGACTATAGTCCAGACTATAGACTACATTATAGTCCAGATTACAGGCTAGACTATGGACTAGACTATCGACCAGATTATAGACTAGACTACAGCCCCGGCTATATACTTGACAATAGTCCAGGCTATAGACAACAGTCCCGACTAGAGTACCGACTATAGACTAGTCCAGACTTTGGACTAGACCATAGACTAGATTATAGTCCAGACTATAGCTTAAATTATAGTCCAGATTATAAAAAGAGTATGGTCCAGACTATATAATAGACATTAGTCCAAACTATAGAGTATACTATACAGACTATAGAATAGACTATAGTACACACCATAGACTAGACTATAGTCCAAACTATAGACTAGACTATAGTCCACACTATAGACTAGAATATAGTCTACACTATATACTAGACTATAATCCACACTATAGACTAGACTATAGTCCACACAATAGACTAGACTATAGTCCACACTATAGACTAGACTATAGTCCACACTATAGACTAGACTATAGTCCACACTATAGACTAGATTATAGTTCACACTATAGACTAGATTATAGTCCGGACTATACACTAGATTATAGTTCGGACTATAGACTGGACTATAGTCCAGACTATAGACTAGAACATAGTCTAGACTATAGTCCAGACTATAGACTATACTATAGTCCAGACTATAGACTATACTATAGTCCAGACTATAGACTAGACTATAGTCCAGACTATAGACTAGACTATAGTCCATACTATATACTAGACTATAGTCCAGACTATAGACTAGACTATAGTCCAGACTATAGACTAGACTATAGTCCAGACTATGAACTAGACTATAATCCAGACTATAGTCCAGATTATAGACTAGACTATAGACCAGACCATAGACTAGACTATAGTCCAGACTATAGACCAGACTATAGTCCAGATTATAGACTAGACTATAGTCCCGGGGCTGTAGTCTAGAATATACTATAGTCCAGAATATAGACTAGACTATAGTCCCGACTATAGACTAGACTATAATACAGTCTTTCAACTTGACCATAACCCAGATAATAGACTACAGTCCTGTCTATAGTCCAGAATAAAGACTAGTTTATAGTGCAGAATAAAGACTAGACTATAGTCCATTCTACAACAGACAACAGTTCCGACTAGAGTCCCGACTATAGACTATAGTCCAGACTTTGGATTAGACCATAGTCCAGGTTATAGGCTAGACCAAAGTCCAGACTATAGACCAGACTATAGTCCAGACTATAGACTAGACTATAGTCCAGACTATAGACTAGACAATAGTCCTGACTATAGACTAGACAATAGTCCTGACTATAGACTAGACAATAGTCCTGACTATAGACTAGACTTTGGTCCAGACTGTAGACTAGATTATAGTCCTGACTGTAGACTAGACTATAGTCCAGACTGTAGAATAGACTATAGTCCAGACTATAGACTAGACTATAGTCCTGACTATTGTCTAGTCTATAGTCAGACTAGGCTTTGGTCCAGACTATAGTCCAATCAGTAGTCCAGACTATAGACTAAAATAAATAATTGTACAAAATTAATTTTCTGAAATTTCCGAGTGACCCTCGTATTAATAACATTTAAATAAGGATTTATTTTAAAACATTGTTACAATTTTATTAATTTAACTATACGTAGTATCGGCTATGCCGGCATGCCCCCAATATTTATTGTCGTCATAAAATTATGACCACAAATGTCCCTTTAATAAATTGGAAGGGTGGCCTATTGGCTCATAAACTGTGGTGCGTGTTTAGTTACAATTTAATGAATTTATAGAGCTTTTAAACTTAAAGCTTTCGTTTTTCATTTATGACTATATTTAAACTATAAATCAGGACAAACGTTACAAATTTATTGGGTTATTTTAATAGTTATATAGAACTAGATAATGGTAAATTTAGGGGAAAAGGATAATGGTAAAAAAAGTGGGTCAAAAATTTTAAGACTTAAAACAAATCGTCAGTATTTATTTCTATAGATTTATTTTGTAAAACGAAATTGTAGTCGGCATTATAAATCATGACTATATATCCGACTATTGTCATGACTTTAGTATAGTCTACAGTTAGGTCTATAGTTTAGATTATAGTTAGAACTATAGACCAGTCAGTTTAGTTAGTTTATAGCCAGTTTAGATAATAGTCAGAACTATAAACTAGAATTTAATCCAAACTATAGTTCTCTCTATAGTCCGGACTATAGATTGGGCTATGATCAGACAGAAGTTTTTTATAAGTCAGACTATAGTTGGGATCAAAGATCAGAGTATGAGCAATACTATAGTCAGAATTATAAACAGGACTATACAACAGACTAAAGTTAGTACTCGAGATCAAATTGTACTCAAGATTATAGATCAAATTAAGTTAGAAATGCAGGCTATAGATCAGATCATACAACAGATCGGACTATATCAAAACTATGGATCTGTCTCTAGTCAGGATTCCAGACTAAACAAAATAAACGTAACTGTATACCAGAAAATAGTCAGGGCTGTGAGTTAGAATATTGCCAGATCTGTAAGGTGGACTGTAGCTAGAACTTTAGACTAGAATGTCTGGTTTAGTTTAGTTAGATCTTTAAAAAGTATTCCATTTTTCAAAACACAAATTTGATTTTTTTTTTTTAAAACTTAAATTTTATTTTATTTTACATTTCATATATTTTCCACATTAACCACTGACCCAGACCCTTACATATCTTTCTTAAACTTATCCTTCTTAACTCTAACACAAAGGTCACCAGGGCCAAAAGTAAACCCAACAACCAGACATAAAAAATTGAACGAAAAAAATCCATAGACAAAGCCCTAACGCCCTGATCATTCTTAAACATTTGAACATAACCCAAAAATAAGGCATCATCGAAGGCTTCATCCTCCCAGAAAAATATATAACCAGTTTGTGAAACCGATAAGATGAAATCCCTTAAGGGCTGCATGAGATAAGAATCCTTTTGCAAAGGAAATACATGATAAAAGGGACCAATGCAAATGGAGGTAAGACGAAATAAAGGTTTCTTGAGATAACGCTGTTGTTTGTTGAGAAAAGCCCAAGTATTGGAGGCCACACTATAGCCATAGCTGGTGTTAAGGCAATCACGATGTTTAGCCATTTCGGATTTAGAAACCGGTTCGATTAAATTCAAAAAACCGGGAGTATAGTTTCTCTCCAACAAATATTCGTACTCAAAGTCCAACATCATTATGGGCAACTTAGCATTAACGACATCTTGTACGGTATTGATTTGTTCTAGAGACTTAATGGCGGTCAATTGACTGGCCATTTTGGAGAGATATAAATTGGTTATACAGAATCCAAAAACAAATAGCAGCACAAATAAGAAACGTAAACGGATCAAGGGTAAAGTTATGAGTTTAAGAGGTGTTAACAGTAGTAAGGAACAAATGGATTGCAAAAATGATAAACTTACATCCTTCTCTTTACGGGGGGAACACAGCCATAGGCCTAAGGTTATATATAAAGCAGCAAAGCAGAGAAGTAACCAACTGTTTTGCTGAAAACTCATTTGTAAATACAAATGCTCGGGAGTACGATTACGAAAAGGCACCATAAGACACAAATCATTAATACCCACCGGATAACTGGTACCCACCCGATCATCTCTCATCGAGGTATAGGAATGAGTACTTAACTCCAGCTGCTGCTTTCGCACCATTTCTATAACATCTCTTATATCGAAAGGCTCGAATTCATGCAGATATAGTAGGGTATCATTAAAGGTAGCATTGATATGATTCATAAAAGCTCCAAATATTTTACCCGATGAACCACTTATTTTACTATGCCTTCCCTTATTGGGAAAACGTGTCAAACAAAATACTCCCGGCAAATCGAAATGGACCGGGGTCTTGATTTCAAAACCTTTCAAATCTAAAGTATCATTACGAAAGAAATCCTCCAGACACCAATCGTTCGATTTATTTACAACTTTTCCCATGGGAAAGGGTTCATATAGAAAGATATTATTATTTATAGTCACTAACAAAGTATTCAGGAACCGCTGCTGCCACACCCACTCGTAAAGTAAACTTATGTTTTCTTCTTTAAATTCTTGCTCTAAGGGAAATAACAGAAACATGGTTTCGTAATATTTCAAACCATTTAAGCTCTCTGACGCCAGCTGCATTATAGGATCCTGCCATCCAGTAGTCATAATGAAACACAAACAGGGTGTACCCAAAAACCCAGTCATCCAATTGGGATTATCTATTATAATGGTAACAGCTGCCGTCGGCAATTTCTGCCAAAACTCTTGAAAGTAAACGAAAGCAGTATGCGTATCCCGGTACAGAAGTTCTGAGATATAAAACACAAAATTTCGAAACTCCAAACGTTGATGTAATCCTCTTACTATATCGGCAACCAATGAACTATTAACCATTTGTGGCCATTCTTCCCTGTCATTCTGAGCAGCTGTTGAGACCAGTAGTAGGTGTAGAATGGTGCTGTTTAAGGCCATGAAATTTCAAAGTTGTTGTTGCTTAAAAGATTGCTAGAAAACTGTTGCTCGGAGTGAAATTATTTGAACATTGACTTTCGCAAAACTTACCGTAGAGTTTAATCGAAAAATTTTTAATTTGCTTATAAAAATTTTAATTAAAGGTTTGAAAATATTTATTATTTATAAGCTAATTTGCAATATTGTTGCGGCACTATGGGTTGAAAAAAAAATGAAACCACTACTGTATGGACTACAGTTTCGACTACCGTCTAGCCGTTGGATTACACTTTAGTGTCGACTATAATCTGGTCTTTAGTTCCGCTATAGTGTAGCTCTAAATTACAATCCGGTTTATGGTATCAACTATGTATAGTCTATAGTCTGACTATAGTCTAGAAAACAGTCTTAACTATGGTTCATACAATAGACTTAACTATAGTCTACATAATAGTCTTGACTATAATCTACATCAAAACTACGTCCTGACTATAGTCTACACAATAGTCTTGCCTATACATAGTGCAGACAATAGTATTGCCTAAGATCTAGCCTACATTTTCGACTATAGTCTAGCCTATAGCCTTGTCAATAGTTTGGTCTGTAATCACAACTGTTGTTCAATAAATTTTAATGACTATAGTCTCGACTAGTGTCAAGCCTATTGACTTCATAACGTACTATTTTAACGACACGGCTACCATCTATATATAGACTTCTTCCCATAGTGCTTATACCAATATCATGTTGTCAACAAAGTTGCAGTTGAACCGTTTAAGTTCATGGTCACTAATGATGGAGTATGATAGAAAACTTAAGAGCATTTTTATACAGTCGATGACGCTACAATTGTAAAATGTTCCGATGTAATAAAATGTTTTCTAAAACCCACAATATGAACTATAGACTAAACTATATGCGAGTCCACAGTTTGGACTGTGGTCTAGTCTATAGTCTGGACTATAGTCTAGTCTATAGTCTGGACTATAGTCTAGTCTATAGTCTGGACTATAGTCTAGTCTATAGTCTGGACTATAGTCTAGTCTATAGTCTGGACTATAGTCTAGTCTATAGTCTGGACTATGGTCTAGTCTATAGTCTGGACTATAGTCTAGTCTATAGTCTGGACTATAGTCTAGTCTATAGTCTGGACTATAGTCTAGTCTATAGTCTGGGACTATAGTCTAGTCTATAGTCTGGACTATAGTCTAGTCTATAGTCTGGACTATAGTCTAGTCTATAGTCTGGACTATAGTCCTAGTCTATAGTCTGGACTATAGTCTAGTCTATAGTCTGGACTATAGTCTAGTCTATAGTCTGGACTATAGTCTAGTCTATAGTCTGGACTATAGTCTAGTCTATAGTCTGGACTATAGTCTAGTCTATAGTCTGGACTATAGTATAGTCTATAGTCTGGACTATAGTCTAGTCTATAGTCTGGACTATAGTCTAGTCTATAGTCTGGACTATAGTCTAGTCTATAGTCTGGATTATAGTCTGGACTATAGTCTGAATTATAGTCTGGACTATAGTCTGGACTATAGTCTGGACTATAGTCTAGTCTATAGTCTGTACTATAGTCTGGACTATAGTCTAGTCTATAGTCTGGACTATAGTCTAGTCTATAGTCTGGACTATAGTCTAGTCTATAGTCTGGACTATAGTCTAGTCTATAGTCTGGACTATAGTCTGGACTATAGTCTGGACTATAGTCTGGACTATAGTCTGGACTATAGTCTGGACTATAGTCTGGACTATAGTCTGGACTATAGTCTGGACTATAGTCTGGACTATAGTCTGGACTATAGTCTGTACTATAGTCCGGACTATAGTCTGAACTATAGTCTGGACTATAGTCTGGACTATAGTCTAGTCTATAGTCTGGACTATAGTCTAGTCTATAGTCTGGACTATAGTCTGGACTATAGTCTGGACTATAGTCTGGACTATAGTCTGGACTATAGTCTGGACTATAGTCTGGACTATAGTCTGGACTATAGTCTGGACTATAGTCTGGACTATAGTCTGGACTATAGTCTGGACTATAGTCTGGACTATAGTCTGAACTATAGTCTGAACTACAGTCAGTATATAGTCTAGTCTATAGTCTGGATTATAGTCTGGACTATAGTCTGAATTATAGTCTGGACTATAGTCTGGACTATAGTCTGGACTATAATCTAGTCCATAGTCTGGACTATAGTCTAGTCTATAGTCTGGAAAACAATACTAAATAAAAAAATACTACTATAGACTGGACTATAGTCTAGTCTATAGTCTAGTCTATAGCCTGGACTATAGTCTAGTCTATAGTCTGGACTATAGTCTAGTCTATAGTCTGGACTATAGTCTAGTCTATAGTCTGGACTATAGACTAGTCTATAGTATGGACTATAGTCTAGTCTATAGTCTGGACTATAGTCTAGTCTATAGTCTGGACTATAGTCTAGTCTTTAGTCTAGACTATAGTCTAGTCTATAGTCTGGACTATAGTCTAGTCTATAGTCTGGACTATAGTCTAGTCTATAGTCTGGACTATAGTCTAGTCTATAGTCTGGACTATAGTCTAGTCTATAGTATTAGTCTGGACTATAGTCTAGTCTATAGTCTGGACTATAGTCTAGTCTATAGTCTGGACTATAGTCTAGTCTATAGTCTGGACTATAGTTTAGTCTATAGTCTGGACTATAGTGCAGTCTTTAGTCTGGACTATAGTCTAGTCTATAGTCTGGACTATAGTCTAGTCTATAGTCTGGACTATAGTCTAGTCTATAGTCTGGACTCAAGTCTAGTCTACAGTCTGGACTATATTCTAGTCTATAGTCTGGACTATAGCCTAGTCTCTAGTCTGGACTATAGTCTAGTCTAAAGTCTGTACTGTAGTCTAGTCCATAGTCTGGACTATGGTCTAGTCTTTTTTAATTTTAAAACAAAAACTATTTTTTAAAACACATAAATTTTTATTTAAATTTTATAAATTATGTTTTTACATTTCACCAAATTTTTCACTTAAACTTTCTGCACCATCTTTTCACTGTTGTCCGTATTTTGAAACAGCTGCATCTTTTAATTTCGAATAAAAATATTAGCGCCGACAAAAATAAACCCAATAACCAGACCACATAGATCGAAATGAAAAAATTTATGGATAAAGCTCTGAAATCGTCAACATTTTTAAACATTTTAACATAACCCAAAAATAAGGCATCATCAAAGGCCTCATCATCCCAAAAGAAAGTGTAACCAGACTGCGAGACAGCCAATATGAAATCCTTTAAGGGTTGCAGCAGATGTGAGTCCTTTTGCAAAGGAAAGACATGATAAAAGGGACCGCTGCAGATGGAGGTAAGACGAAATATAGGTTTCTTAAGAAAACACTGTTGCTTATTAAGAAAATCCCAACGATCGGTGGAGACACTATAGCCATAAGAGGTATTTAGACGATCACGATGTAGATCCATTTGTGGTTTAGAGACAGCTAATACCAATTTTAAAAATTCACTATTATTGTTGAGATTTAGTAAAGAGGGATATTCCAAACCCAATATCATTATCTGTAGTTGTTCTTCTATGATATCTTGTATGGTATTTATCTGATCCGGACTACTGAGAGCGGTTAAATTACTGGCCATTTTGGTTAAGTAGATATTGGACAGACAAAAGCCCACCACAAATAATAATAGAAATAAGTAACGTAGACGTATATAGGGCAGAGTATAAAGTTTTATAGGAGCTATTTGTAAAAGAGAGCAGATGGTCTGTAGAAATGAGAGAGTTATATCACGCTCCCATTTGGGAGAACACAACCAGATGCCCAAAGTAATATAAACAGCAGCAAAACAAAAGAGAAACCAACAGTTCTGTTGAAAACTCTTTTGTAAAAACATATATTCCGGAGAACTATTACGATAGGGCACCATGAGACACCAATCATTAATGCCTATGGGATAACTAGTGCCCACCGAGGCATTTATCATGGAGGTATAGGAGTGTACACTTATCTCTAACTGTTTAGTCTCCACTAGTTCTATAAACTCCAATAGATTGAAAGGTTCAAATTCACGCTCTAGTATTACAGTGTCATTATAGCTGCCATTGATATGCTTGATAAAGGCTCCAAATAATTTACCCGAAGTACCCGATAAACGGCTGACACGTCCTTTATTGGGAAAACGTCTCAGACCAAATATTCTGGGTAGATCAAAACGTATAGGTGCTACAATTTCCATGCCTTTTAGGTTCAGCTTGTCTTTGGGGAAAAAATCTTTTATGCTCCAATCATCCGTTCTATTAACCACTCTGCCCTTAGGATAGGGCTCATAAAGATATATATTATTTTGTACTGTAATTAACATAATATTAAGAAATTGTTTTTGCCACGCCCATCCATACAGCAACTGTATGTTTTCATAAATTGAGACTTGTTGATTCCCCAAAGGAAACAGCAGAAACATGGTTCTAAAATAACGTACACTTTTCAAACTTAAAGCGGCCAGCTCCATAATTGTATCATTCCAGGCTGTTGTCATTATGATACACAAGGAGGGTGTGCTTAATAAACCCACCATAGATTGGGAATTATTCAACATTATCATTATCGGTTCGGAGGGAAAGTTAAGCCAAAAATTTTCAAAAAACACTGCCGCAATAGTTGTCTCTCGGTACAAATAAGGCGATATATAAAATACAAAATTTCTTAACTCCAACTCTTCATGTAATCTCTTTACAATATCTATAACTAAAGTTCCATTGACCATTTGTGGCTCGAGTTGTCTGGCATTTGCGTTATTCGCAGCAGCAGCAACAGCTGATGAGGCCAAAATTAAATGTAAAATTGTGCTGTTTAAGACCATTTTAATGGAATGTTGTTGGCTAAAAGTTTATTTGGAAACTAATTCAAAAAAGTGACTTTATTTTGTGAAAGCATTTGCAGATATCACCGTTAAGTGTGTTTATGCGAATTTTTTTGTTTATAAAAATTTTAATTATATGGCTTTAAAAGTGTTATTTATGGCACAGAGAAATTTTGCAGAGGAAAAACAAAATAATTCTGCACTATGGTCTGTGATTTAACAAAAAAATACAAATAGAACAGTATTCCAGTCTATAGGCTAGGTCTAGTCTATAGTCTTAACTATAGTGTGGACTATAGTCTAGTCTATAGTCTGGACTATAGTCTAGACTATAGTCTGGAATATAGTCTACTCTATAGTCTGGACTATAGTCTAGTCTATAGTCTGGACTATAGTCTAGTCTATAGTCTGGACTATACTCTAGTCTATAGTCTGGACTATAGTCTAGTCTATAGTCTGGACTATAGTCTAGTCTATAGTCTGGGCTATAGTCTAGTCTATATTCTGGACTATAATCAAGTCTATATTCTGGACTATAGAATAGACATTCTGTAGTCTGGACTATAGAATAGACATTCTGTAGTCTGGAATATAGTCTAGTCTATAGTCTGGACTATAGTCTAGTCTATAGTCTGGACTATAGTCTAGTCTATAGTCTGGACTATAGTCTAGTCTATAGTCTGGACTATAGTCTAGTCTATAGTCTGGACTACAATCTGGACAACAGTCTAGTCTATAGTCTGGACTATAGTCCAGTCTATAGTCTGGACTATAGTCTACTCTATAGACTGGACTATAGTCTAGTCTATAGACTGGACTATAGTCTAGTCTATAGACTGGACTATAGTCTAGTCTATAGTCTGGAGTCTAGTCTAGTCTATAGTCTGGAGTCTAGTCTATAGTCTGGAGTATAGTCTAGTCTATAGTCTGGAGTATAGTCTAGTCTATAGTCTGGACTATAGTCTAGTCTAGTCTATAGTCTGGAATATAGTCTAGTCTATAGTCTGGAATATAGTCTAGTCTATAGTCTGGACTATAGTCTAGTCTATAGTCAGGAATATAGTCTAGTCTATAGTCTGGACTATAGTCTAGTCTATAGTCTGGACTATAGTCTATATTCTAGTCTATAATATAGTCTAGTCTATAGTATGGACTATAATCAAGTCTTTATTCTGGACTAGAGTCTATTCTGTAGCCTGGACTATAGTCTAGTCTATACTCTGGACTATAATCTAGACTATAGTCTAAAGTCTATTCTATGGTCTGGACTATAGTCTATTCTATAGTCTAGGCTACAGTCTGGACTATAGTATAGTCTTAAGTCTGGACTACAATCTGGACAAAGTCTAGTCTATAGTCTGGACTATTGTCTAGTCTATAGTCTGGACTATTGTCTAGTCTATAGTCTGGACTATTGCCTAGTCTATAGTCTGGACTATAGCCTAGTCTATAGTCTGGACTACAGTCTAGTCTATAGTCTGGAATATAGTCTAGTCTATAGTCTGGACTATAGTCTAGTCTATAGTCTAGTCTATAGTCTGGAATATAGTCTAGTCTATAGTCTGGACTATAGTCTATAGTCTGGACTATAGTCTATAGTCTGGACTATAGTCTGGGTTATAGTCTAGTCTATAGTCTGGACTATAGTCTAGTCTATAGTCTGGACTATAGTCTAGTCTATAGTCTGGACTATATCTATTCTGTAGCCTGGACTATAGTCTAGTCTATTGTCTGGACTATAATTTAGACTATAGTCTAAAGTTTAGTCTATAGTCTGGACTATAGTCTAAAGTTTAGTCTATAGTCTGGACTATAGTCTAAAGTTTAGTCTATAGTCTGGACTATAGTCTAGTCAAGTCTATAGTTAGTACTATAGTCTAGTCTATAGTCTGGGCTATAGTCTATAGTCTGGACTATAGTCTAGTCTATACTCTCGACTATAGTCTAGTCTATACTTTGGACTATAGTCTAGTCTAAAGTCTGGACTATAGTCTAGTCTAAAGTCTGGACTATAGTCTAGTCTAAAGTCTGGACTATAGTCTGGACTATAGTGTAGTCTATAGTATGGACTAGAGCATATTCTATAGTCTGGATTATAGTCTAGTCTATAGTCTGGACTATAGTCTAGTCTATAGTCTGTACTTCAGTCTAGTCTATAGTCTGGGCTATAATCTAATCTATAGTCTGGATTATAGTCTAGTCTATTGTCTGCTGTATGGTCTAATATATAGTCTGGTCTATAGTCTAGTGTATAGTCTAGTCAATAATCTGAATAATAGTCTATTAGATATTCTATCCCATTTTCTGGACTATAGAATTTGGCAAGAAATATTTTTCATTAAAAATTATTTCACATTTTTTAACAAATATTTCTCATCAATAGTCCCATAGTGTCATATCAATAATATTAATTTAACGAAGTTAAATGGTTCAAGTGACCATTTAAGTTCATGGTCATAAATGTTGGCATACGTTTCAAATCTAAAGGCCATATTGGTAACAGTAGATGTGAAGAACCATTAGAAACTTCTATTAAAATCAGAACAAATATAACAATAGACAAACTTACATTTGGCAGTATTATGGGGACACTGAAAACGTCTGGAATCTTTCAACATAGCAAGTCATATTTGGTCAAACCATCTAAACGTTTTTTGCCTAGTTAAGGTACTAAGGTAAACAATTTAGTGCAGTTTAGTTGGAAGACTAAGATTGGCTCAAGATATTTACGGTACAGCTCAATAATTAAGCGGAAACTACACGGGAATTTGAGAATACATTGTTCGGCCCATATTTAAATATGTTGCAAGGTGGTCGATCTAGCGGTTGCCATACCTTTAGAATGTCGATTGCAATCAACTGTTGGGCATCGCCACATTGTACGTTAGAGTTTCGTAATATATTGATGCATCTGAAATCAACAACAACAATATGATCCGTTAGGTCTTTAATTAGTTTTTTCAAAAATTTAATATGAGAACATGAAAGCAAATCATTATTTCGTTTAAAACTATAGTAAATTTATTATAAAAAAAATGGAAACTGTTGGAAAACATTTTAGCAGGTTTTATAGCCATTTTGTTTTACTTTCACTTGACAAATGAAGTGTTGTCGTTAAACTACAATGTTGCGTTGCTCATAGCCATATTTAAAGGAGTCTATAGTAATTTTGAAATATGTTCATTTTCTATTCAACTATTTAGTTCAAAAACATATAGGGTGGCCCCATCATAATGTTTGACTAGACTATAGACTAGACCACAGACTAGAATATAGACTAGACTACAAACAAGACTATTGACTAATCTATAAACAAGACTACAGACTAAACTATAGACTAGTCTATAGACTAGGCTATAGACTAGAAATATTAACTAAGCTTTTAGCATTACCCTTTATTAACTGTCCTAAACAAATAGAACAAATTATGACAGATTGCTTATCTAAATCGTTGTTAAATCCAAAACTAATCTTATGCATTTCTACGCCTACTAGCAAAATGTCATCAAATAAAACAAATTATGTACATGAAATGAAATATTTACATTTTTATTTATTTACCAGACAATATAACTGTAAAATGTTAAAAAAAATGCGAGGTGTGTTTTTAAAAGTTCAAGAGAATGGATTATACCATTTAGATGGTATACTGGCATTACAGTGGACTTTGCTATAGACTAAACTATAGACAAGACTAGAGTTCTACTATAAAATATTCTACAGTTCAGACTACAGACTAGACAAAAGTCTAAACTATAGACCAGACTATAGTCCAGACTATAGAATAAACAAAAGTCCGGACTAAAGTCTAGACTATAGACTAGACTAAAGTCTAGACTAGACTATAGACTAGACTATAGTCTAGACTAGAGTATAGTCCAGACTATAGACTAGATTATAGTGCAGACTATAGTCCAGACTATAGCCTAGACTATAGTCCAGACTGTAGACTAGACAATAGTCCAGAATACAGACTATACTAGAGTCCAGACTATTGACTAGACTAAAGTCCAGACTATACTCTAGACTATAGTCCAGAATATAGACTATACTATAGACCAGATTATAGACTAGACTATAGTCCAGACTATAGACTAAACTATAGTCCAGACTATAGACTAAACTATAGTCCAGACTATAGACTAGACTATAGTCCAGACTATAGACTAGATTATAGTCCAGAATATAGTCCAGACTATAGACTATACTATAGTCTAGGCTATAGACCAGACTGTAGTCCAGATTATAGACTAGACTAAAGTTCAGACTACAGACTAGACTATAGTCCAGATCATAGACTAGACTATAGTCTAGATCATAGACTATAATATAATTCAGACTATAGACTAGAATATAACTTAGAATACAGACTATAGTGCAGACTATCGACTAGACTATAATCCAGACTATAAACTAGAATATAGACTAGACTACAGATCAGACTATAGACCAGACTATATACTAGACTATTGTTGGACTACAGATTAGATTCCTGTCAAGACTATAGACTAGACTACAGACCAGATTGTAGACTAGATTATAGTCCAAACTACAGAATAGATCCCAGTCAAGACTATACTCTAAACAAAAGTCCAGGCTATAGAATATAGTCTAGCCGAGATCATAGACTAGACTATAGTTTAGACTATAGACTAGAATATTGCTCAGATTAAAGGTCATAGTCCAGACTATAGAATAGTCTATATTCTAGACAATAGTATAGACTATATGCTAGACTATAGTCCAGATTGTAGACTAATCTATAGTCCACTCTATAGACTAACCTATAGTACAGATGCTAGACTATAGTCCAGATTGTAGACTAATCTATAGTCCACTCTATAGACTAATCTATAGTACAGACTGTGGACTAGACTATAGTCCAGACTATAGGACACGAATATAGTTCAGACTTTAGACTCAACTATAGTCCAAACTATAGTCCAGGACTATAGACTAGACTACAGACAAGATTATAGACTAGACTACAAAACAAACTATAGACTAGACTATGGACCAGACTATAGACTAGACTATAGTCCAAACTATAGATTAGATTCCTGTCCAGACTAAAGACCCAGACTGTAGACTAGATTATAGTCCAAACTATAGATCCAGTCAAAACTATAAACTATACTACAGTCCAGGCCATAGACTATAGTCCAGACTATATAGTCCTAGACTCAGACTAGACTATAGGGCAGACTATAGACTAGACTATGGTCCAGCCTATAGACTAGACTATAGTCCGGGACTAAAGACTAGACTATAGTCCAGATTATAGACTAGACTATAGTCCAGACTACAGACTAGACTATAGTCCGGACTATAGACTAGACTATCGTCCTAGTCTATATTCTAGACATAGTATAGACTTTAGTCCAGACTATAGACTAATCTATAGTCCAGACTATAGACTAACCTTTAGTCCAGACTATAGACTAACCTATAGTCCACCTATAGTACAGACTATAGACTAGACTATAGTCCAGACTATAGACACGAATATAGTTCAGACTATAGATAAACTATAGACCAAACTATAGGCTAGACTATAGTCCAGATTATAGTCCATACTATTAACTACACTATATATCCACTTCTCTAGTGCCCAAACTTTTCCTACCACCTCCCACTATTTCTCTCATGTAGTTGATTAAAAATTCATAAATTTCATGACACCATTCTATTATTTACAATCTTAAAATTAATAGCTTAACTTGTCCACTTGAAAACGAAATGAATTGCAAATAACTGAACATGTTAACATTTAGTTAACAAAACTCCGCCAGCTGCCAACACTCGTTAGTCGTTTAGCATTGTTAAAACATTACAGCTGCAACATGATTTTAAATACAACCACGGCCTTGCTGTTACTCACCTCATCGGCCAGTTTATTGAGCAATGAAACGCAACCATATCCTCAAATGGTTAATAACTCACTAGTCATAAAAGTGGTGAGCGGTATACATGAGCTGTATCAGTTTAAAAATTTCGTTTTCTTTATATCGGAACGTTTGGCTCGAGATACGGATACGGCTACTATTTTCTTTGAGGATTTTTGGGATGCTTTTCCCACGGCTCCTACGATATTGATTATTAATGATCCGAGTAAAATGGCTGGTTTTCTGAGTACTCCTACGCTGTGTTTGATCTTGACCACGGAGGGAGAGGATCCTATAATGGAATTGGCCGCTTTAAGTATGAAGGGTGCTAGATATTTTAAGACTATTTTCATACTATTCCCCATCGTGGAAACGGATGAGTTTTATAATACCTTCGAGCAGTATACGATATTTTACGACAGCATACGTTTGTTATACGATTGGGTGTGGAAAAAACAGTTCCTAAATACTGTACTCATTACTATAAGGAATAATATCTATATGTATGATCCTTATCCGGTGGGGAATATTGTTAATAAGACTGATGATTGGTCAGCTACTGATTTCTTTGTTGATTTTTCCGGAGATTTTGAAGGCTATGAATTGCAGACTATGGTACGCCACGACTTACCCCGAGTATTTCGCATGTCTCGCTTTCCTCGCAAACACCAGCAGGATGAAATTAGCGGTACGTCGGGTAAACTGTTTATAGCCTTTGTGGAAGCGATTAATGCCACCTTCAATGACACCGTCAAGGATAAATCCGATGAGGAGCCACTGGATATTAATGCCATTATCCATATGGTAGAGGAAAAAGATTTAGAAATCGGCGTCAATTCCTATACCGCCATGATAGCTTCTCTAGTGGGGGCCAGTTATCCTATAGGCATTAATGACTGGTGTATTATGGTGCCCTATCAGAATCGTTCACCCGAACATGAGTATGTGAAGCGAGGTTTTCATGCCTACAGTTGGTATTTGATATTCTTTAGCGTTTTTTATATAGGCGTGGGCATTTGGATATGCACACCCTCCTGGGAGAGGGATCTTTCCTTAGCATTTCTTCAGTCTATTTGCTCCATTTGCTATATAGTTCCTCTAAGGCTTCTAACGCTACCCTACATACGTCTACGCTTTTTATTTATTTTACTTTTCATTGTGGGTTTCTTTTCCACCAATCTCTACATGTCCAAGATGACCAGTTATTTAACCACTGCCACCGCTCAACAACAAATCGACACTGTAGACGATGTCATACGCGCCAATTTGCCACTCATGATGATGGACTATGAGTATGAGAAAATGAAGGAAATGAATTATTCTCAAAAGTTTTTGGACCTAATAGTGGTGAGTTCGAAGGGTGAATTGGATAAACATCGTGATCGTTTCAATAGTTCCTTTGGCTATAGCATACAATCGGATCGTTGGTCGTTCCTTAAAACAGCAGCTATACTTAAAGAAACCTCTCTTTCGCCTTTCATCCATTTGCATTGGTCCCTACTATCATGTCTTTCCCATACAACGTGACTCGCATTTAGCCAAACCTTTGCAGAATTTCATTATGTCCGCCTCTCAATTTGGCTTTACCACCCACTGGCGTTCGCAGGCCTTTGCTGATGCCTTATTTATAGGCTACGTTCATATGATATTGATCGATTTGAATCCGCTGCCTTTGAATTTGGCATTTTTTCGTTTAATTTGGATTATCTGGTGGTTGGGTTTGATGTTGGCTGGTTTCGCTTTCATACTTGAAATGAAAGTGGTGGTTATTAAAGAGTCGCTGAGGAAAGGATTTTTTTGGATTAAACGAAAGATATGTGAATTGTAAGTAAGTGTTCGATTTTGAAGAATAAAGATATTAAATGTTTGATTTAAGAAACGTGTTCTTTATTTCAAATGGTTTTAGGTTTTTGTTTTAAAAATGATGAATCATGACACATAAATGGGAGAATTAAACTCTTACATAAGTTAGTCCTCCATGAAACTGTAAACCTTTAAAATAATAAATTAAAATCCAAAATTGAAATCCAAAATCATGATTTTTCACTAAAACAGACTTTGATAGTAGATCACATCGTTAGGAACGATATTGGATATAGTTTGATAAAATGGATTTTGGAACCTATCTATCTTATCTCTCCTATCTATCCTATCTATCCTATTGTCCGAGCGAGCCAGCGAGCGAGCAGCCGAGCGAGCGAGCGAGCGAGCGAGAGGAGCGAACGGAGCGAGCCGAGCGAGCCGAGCGAGCGAGCGCGGCCGAGAGAGCCGAGCGAGCGAGCGGCCGAGCGAGCGAGCGAGCGACAGCGAGCGAGCCGAGCGAGCCGAGCGAGCGAGCGAGCCGAGCGAGCCGAGCGAGCCGAGCGAGCCGAGCGAGCCGAGCGAGCCGAGCGAGCCGAGCGAGCCGAGCGAGCGAGCGAGCCGAGCGAGCGAGCGAGCCGAGCGAGCCGAGCGAGCCGAGCGAGCCGAGCGCCGAGCGAGCCGAGCGAGCGAGAGCGAGCGAGCGAGCCGAGCGAGCGAGCGAGCCGAGCGAGCCGAGCGAGCCGAGCGAGCGAGCGAGCCGAGCGAGCCGAGCGAGGCGAGCGAGCGAGCGAGCGAGCGAGCGAGCGAGCGAGCGAGCGAGCGAGCGAGCGAGCGAGCGAGCGAGCGAGCGAGCGAGCGAGCGAGCGAGCGAGCGAGCGAGCGAGCGAGCGAGCGAGCGAGCGAGCGAGGAGCGAGCGAGCGAGCGAGCGAGCGAGCGAGCGAGCGAGCGAGCGAGCGAGCGAGCGAGCGAGCGAGCGAGCGAGAGAGCGAGCGCGAGCGAGCGAGCGAGCAGCGAGCGAGCGAGCGAGCGAGCGAGCGAGCGAGCGAGCGAGCGAGGAGCGAGCGAGCGAGCGAGCGAGCGAGCGAGCGAGCGAGCGAGCGAGGAGCGAGCGAGCGAGCGAGCGAGCGAGCGAGCGAGCGAGCGAGCGAGCGAGGAGCGAGCGAGCGAGCGAGCGAGCGAGCGAGCGAGCGAGCGAGAGAGAGAGCGAGCGAGCGAGCGAGCGAGCGAGCGAGCGAGCGAGCGAGGAGCGAGCGAGCGAGCGAGCGAGCGAGCGAGGAGAGCGAGCGAGCGAGCGAGCGAGCAGCGAGCGAGCGAGCGAGCGAGCGAGGAGCGAGCGAGCGAGCGAGCGAGCGAGCGAGCGAGCGAGCGAGCGAGCGAGCGAGCGAGCGAGCGAGCGAGCGAGCGAGCGAGCGAGCGAGAGCGAGAGAGCGAGCGAGCGAGCGAGCGAGCGAGCGATCTATAGACATCTATCTATCTATCTATCTATCTAACTATCTATCTATCTATCTATCTATCTATCTATCTATCTATCTATCTATCTATCATCTATCT
>NW_023995723.1:0-91241 GCF_015586225.1 Lucilia sericata | reverse complement strand
GAAATGTGGACCCTATGGGCAAAAAAAGTAAAAAATCCCATTTTTGGGATTTTCATTCCTATTTTTGGCAATTGCGGGATGCCCTTTGACCTTTTCAATTTTTTTTTTTGCATATTCTTATTTGAAATGACAAATTTAACAAGCGTTGAAAATTTCATTGAGTTTTGTTCATAAATAAAGATTTTGTCATATATTACATATTTGTTTAATTTCTAAAACTATGTTTTACATCAAAATTTTAATAGGATCGCAGATAGCTACAACAATTTAGTCCATATTTATCCCTTAATATCATTTTTTAGTTAGATATGGAAATTCTCGACCCTTTACAAAAAATTTCAAGCCAATATCTCAATTACATTCAAAAATATGTTCATTTAAACCTGTGTCCTTTAATTTCATCTTTTTCATATTTTAGTATTAAGTATGACAGCACATATTTAAATCTTATATTTACCTATTTTCTATTTGTTTGCTTATCCTTATAATGCTTATGCTTAAATTTTCAAAAATTTATAACTATTTTTTACCTAAATTTTTTCGACAGATCATTTCGTTCTGTTTCGTTTATGATCATGTAGGTAAAAATATACAGGTAATGATAATTTCGATTCATTCACTAATAAGAAATATCAATGACTGAATTACAGGTTATAGTAATATAGTCCTAAATGTTAATAGATAGACAGTTCGTAATTTTTTACTTTGGAATACCTGTATCGGAAATGACAAGAATTGGTATATAAGTAAACTTCTCAGATTTTAAGTACCATATTTAATAAATCTATAATGAAGATTACATTAAAGTACGAAGATTTGTGTTCCGTTTTATGGAGTATATCTTCAAAAGGGCCAGAAAGAATTGAAGACATTTCAAATTATATAAAAACTACATATAGTAGAAAAGTAGACAAAACAGGCATATCAAAAATTGAAAACTTTTTAAAACTTTTTGATGTAAAAAGTAAGTCTGTGGATGGAAATCAAAAGAAATTTCGATTAAAATTTTGTAGTTGGATGGAAACTACTACGGAAATCTCAACTTACAACACATCAATAGGAGCGCCTTGCAAGTCATACGAAGACTTATGTTCAAGGTAAAAAAAGAGGGTCACACAAAAACTTTTTTCAATCTCAAATGAGGAAATTGCTGATACATTTAACGAAATGCTGAAAAAGGAAAACCAACATATGGATGTCGTACATATTGCAACTATTCTTCCTAATGCATCACCAAAACGACTTAAGCGAATTGTGGAAAGTATACCAACTCCAACATCATAATCAAATTTTACTGAAGAGGAAGCAATAGCGCTTATGTTGGAACTGGGTCTCAGTCGAAATAAGTACCAAATATTAAGGAAAGCTCTGCATGAAAAAGGACACAATATATTACCATCATACAAGGCGATCCAGGAAAAAAAAAAAAACAAATTATCCTACTAAATCAACAAAAAATAATGAAGAATTGATGAGCTGCGGAAAAAAGCAGAATCCAAGAAGAATTTAAAGTTCAGATGGGATTAAACATCGACAAACCACTTTCAAGTTGCGGTAGTACAAATGACGGTAATACGTCGAGAAGGTTTTTTCGTGATTTTGAAATTACTTCAAAAATAACTGGAATCGACAAGGAGTTGCTTCGAAGAGTTAAAACTATTTTAATGGCACTGAATAGTAAACATAAAATTAATGAAAATCGATTTGGGAAATTTCTAAATTACTTGTATCTCTGTATCCATGGAGGGAACTAACACCAACAGTACACAAAGTATTGTGTCATGGTCAAATAATAATTGAATCGAATATTCTTCCACTTGGAGAGTTAACAGAAGAAGCCCAGGAAGCGAGGAATCGAGATTTTAAGCATGTTCAACTATTCAGCTCAAGAAAATGCTCCAGGCAATCACAGAATGAAGATATTTTTAATAGTTTACTTCTATCTTCTGATCCTGTTCTTTCAACTATGCGAAAAAGATGGATTTGTTATGAAACTCTATCATCTCAAAACAAGGAAGATTTAAAGGACTTATATTACCTTCTGGATATGTATACCGATATGACAGATTATTTTATAGAAAATAAGTAGTGTTAGGTAGGTTGTAAGAATTAATTGTATTATGTTTAAGATAAACAGTTCAAATAAAAAAAGCTATTATACTAACTGATGATATTGTATTAAATTGTGTTTTATATTTCGGTGGGCGGGAAAGGTAATTTGTGTGGGGTGATTTAGGTGTTGTTGTGCGTGGCTCATAATAAAATTATAATTTTTTTATTTTATATACAATATTATAATAAAATAATTAACTACATAATTTTTAAAAATTGTCCAAATATTTTATTCAACACCAAATGTATGTTCTGTCATACTTAATACTAAAATATGAAAAAGATGAAATTAAAGGACACAGGTTTAAATGAACATATTTTTGAATGTAATTGAGATATTGGCTTGAAATTTTTTGTAAAGGGTCGAGAATTTCCATATCTAACTAAAAAATGATATTAAGGGATAAATATGGACTAAATTGTTGTAGCTATCTGCGATCCTATTAAAATTTTGATGTAAATCATAGTTTTAGAAATTAAACAAATATGTAATATATGACAAAATCTTTATTTATGAACAAAACTCAATGAAATTTTCAACGCTTGTTAAATTTGTCATTTCAAATAAGAATATGCAAAAAAAAAATTGAAAAGGTCAAAGGGCATCCCGCAATTCCCAAAAATAGGAATGAAAATCCCAAAAATGGGATTTTTTACTTTTTTGCCCATAGGGTCCACATTTCTTTCAGGGCTGGGAAAATACTTTTGGAGTAAATAGAAAACATATTGAGGTTTCCAAAACTGCTTTCAGTTTTCTGATCCCAGCTTTGGGATTTTAGAACATGTCGCCCAAAGTTGAAGTTTTGATAAAAAATAGGTCATATTCGGAAGGACGCAGTGGCAACATTTTCAAAAAATAGGACAAGTTTTTTACGCCAAAGCGTTCTGCGTAAAGATACCTTTTAGAAAACTATAAAATTGTTATATGTTCTTAATAAAAATTTTATTTTTTTAATAAAAGAGTTAAGACACATTTTTGGCAAAAAAACGCCAAAAATCTAAAATTTTTTGAATTTTTAAATTAAAAAACGTATATTTTTGGATCTGTAAACAATATTGATCTGAAATTTTTTGTATATTATTGGAAATTTTGTTGTCTAACTAACAAGAAAAAATTGAGTCCATTTGGTCCAAAATTACGCCCGGTATTCAAAAAAAGGCGGACCAAGGTATGGTAAATTTTGTATCACTAAATTTTTAAATGCCTATAACTCGGATATTATAAGAGATAAGTAGTATGTCCAAGCATGTTTTTTCAAGATCTCGTCGAGCGCTTTCACAAAATATAAAAATCTTTGTATTTGGGTGAAAAACAAAAAAATGGCACGAGTTTAAAAATTTTACATGTCGTAGGTACCCTACTTTGAGCCGCCACAGCGCCGTCCCTGGGCCATCTGCAGGGTTCATCTTCAAAACTTAAACTCGAATACTCCTTGGCTACGCTCACGCCAAATTTTATCCCGATCGGATCAGCCGTTTAGAAATGCCAGATTTATTTCCAAAAAATTTCCATTCTGCCCCACTGTGTGTTGTTATGTAGAAAATTTACATAAGTGGATAATAAAATTAAGAGATGGTCCTCTTCATATTGATTAATAAAACTCTCAAAAACAAACAAAAATCACAGATGTTGAAGTGACAATTATGTATGAAAATGATTTGCATGATAATCATTATACTTTTTTCCACAATTAAGAAAAATGTTTGATAGCAGGCAAGTTCATTGAACATTAGGAACAGTTGTAAAGGGATAGAAAAGTTACATTGTGTTAATGAAACAAAAGCATTAAAACAATGAACTTTATTCCAGTAAAATCGATAAGGTAAGTTGACAACATTGCTAGAGTTATATTAATTTTAAATGAGAGAAAAATGTTTAGAAAATTTTATCGGGTTAGACATATAGGATTTGTAGTTTTTTCAAATGGAATACAACTCTGATATATTAAATTACGAATGCTTTAAATCGGTCCCCATGTATTTCATATAAATATTGTATTTCGAAAATCTTGTACTTATAAACCTTTTCTTTCAGCTCTCAAGCTCTAGTAGACTCTACCCTCTATTTACTATTTTTAATTGCAATCCTTAAAAAGGAATTTTACTAACTACCCAACACTTAAGTACTTTACATGCTTTAGTGTCACTAACATTTCCTTAACCCTGAATAATATCTACTAAAATCTAAATAAATTATTTAAATTTATGTCTAGTATCATCTACTTCTGAAAACACCTTCTTTGTTTAGCATGGTTACAAACCTATTTGTATTACTATATAGACACAATGAAGGGGATTTATGCTAAATAATAAAAAAGAACTCAAGTAGCAGCAATGCCACAATATTTCTTTGCATAAGAAATAAGTTAAAAACCAAAGTATACCTTCAAGCTGTTTCATGTTTTAATTGTATGTACTCAAGAATGTGGTGTGTATTTTTTTGGAATTTTTTTTCAAAGTAACTTGTGTTGATATTTTAGAAATGATAATTTTTGCACCATTTCCATTTAAATCTCTAGATAACACCTCGCCTATGAAAACTGTCAAATAAAGCCAAAGGTTTTAAACTAAAAAACAAGTTTGGCAAACTTAAAGGCCCTTCACACTGTCACACTTTACGTACGACAAGTCTAATGAAAAAGTAAAATGAAATTCCATCCGTATGCCAAAAAAGAGAATAAAAGTCGTATGATTTATATTTTTTGTGTTTACACGATTGGTATAAAACAATAACAAAGTAAGATGGAACAGCTGATCTAATACGACTTGCTTGTTTTTTGAATCATTTCTAAAAATGAAGAGAGCCATACGACTGTCAAATTTTCCATTCGTATTTTCTCTCAAAGTGTGATGGTTTCATTACATATTGCGTTTAGACGATCCCATCCGTTCTCTTCTACACAAAATTTTGACAGATCATATTACTTGTGTGCTCGTGTGAAGGGGGCTTTAGATTGACTTTTGGCAAATGATAATTTTACACCATTTCCATTGAAAGCATAAATCCGATAAAGTTAAATTCCTTTCCTTTTCTGTAATATTCTTCAATAAACTTGATTCCCCCCATATTCCTAATTAATTTATAAATAAACATAAATCTCTAAACTTACCAAATAAAATACTTTTAAAATTCACCTTCTCTCTTTTCACCACTCTCTAAACTCACCAAATTTCAGTAACCTCAAACTTTTGTAAAATTCTTTTACGATTCTCATCGGTAGGTCGTATAATCTTTAGGGGTTTCATTAAAACCGCCTCTATAAAGGACTTGTGATATTTTATTTGTGGTATAGAAGGTGCTATTAAACTATCCAAGTCAGAATCTGAGTCCACATCATCTTCATCCAATTTCTTGCCATTCAAAGTTGTATTCGAATTCTCGGTTAAATTGGGTGTTAAAATCGAAGGTGAATCATCGAAATTTTCCAAAGATTTATTACGCAAATAAGATGAATCCATGGAGATGGTGGACAAAGAGAACTCATCTACTAAACGTTCAAAAGATTTGGCAATTTTCCTAGACGCTGGCTGTTGATTGCCAGACGTCGGTGTTGCTGCAGTATTTTGTGGTGTTGAAGTTAAAGTAGGTTGGGCAGATAAATGGGTTTTTTGACTTGAATCGTCTAGAACATTATGCATGATATTCTTAACCTTTGTGCGAGGCAGTGATTGAAAATGATGTGGACTTGGTGTAGCTATTGAAGGAGTGAGGGAATCATTGTAGACATTGTGATTTTCTTTGTTCATTTCTAATTTCAAATCATCGTTTGCTAGTCTATAACTGTTGTTACGCTTCAAAGGCATATGCTTGTTGGCAGAAAGTGAGGGGGAGTAAGCTGATGGCTGTGGGGCCATGAGAGGGTGGTTGTTGTGGGTAAATGCGTTTTTGCATTGTTTGGGGAGTTTAATATTTTGTCGTTCGTCGTTGCTTTTTTGAGATTCGTTTTTGGGTCATCGTTATATTGAATCGATTTTTCTTTGTTGTTTGGCGTTGACGTTGTTGTTATTGCTGTTGCAAAGGGGGATTCGTTTACAACAACAACTACGTCGTCTATATCGTCGTCACTTGGATTCACATCCACTTGGGGCGGAAGTGCATTATTCGCAGCTGTTTGTTTGTGTTTGAAATTTTGGTATTTTAAATCTCTAGGTGGCAAAGGTGGTGGTGGTGGAAAAGTTGAAAGAGTTGGGGTGGGGGTGGGGGTTCTAGATGCGGATGTTGTTTCTAATGATTTTTCATTTTCAACTTTTCTTTCTTGGCTTTCGTTTTCTTTGTCTAAAACACTTTTCATATTTCGCACTGAATTTGAATTTAAAGAATTTATTTGAGCTTCCTCATTCATGCTACACATTGATGTTAGTTTTTTATTTAAATCGTTGGTGGTTTTGTTAATAATTTGTTTATTATTTACATGGTCTAGGTGTAGTGTGATGGAGGAAGAGGGGTCTGGGGATGTTATAATACTTAGAGGTTTATAAAGCTTACCTTCGTCATCTTTGGATGAGCCACTTTGTGTAGTGGTTGTTGTGGATGATGATAATGAGGAGGATGCCGTTGATGATATGGTGGAGCCAGTACTTGAAGCTGTCGATTTAGTTGATGGAGAATGCATAGACTGTTGATGGAAATAGGGATTGGTGCCATTGGCTATTAAATGCTTGGTATTATTGACATTGGCGTTGCTGCCGCCAGTGTCTTTATTGTACACCGCATATTGGGAAGTCATATAAAACCCGGACATTTCGTTGGCAGTGTATTGTTGCTGTTGCAGTTCTACCGGTGTAGAAGGCAGTGGTCTTTGGAGATGCGATTTATTTATTATGGGCCGGACATTGGCAATTTTTCGTGGATTTGCATTGCCCTTGTTGAGTAAAAGTAATTTTGCGGCTGGATTAACACTTTCACTTGCCGTATTGCGTATTGTAGTATCGATACTTTCGTTTTCAACTTCCTTATAGTCGTCGTCTAAAGCGTCCTCTTGTTGCCGTTTAACGTACGGACCCGGTGCGAATGTTGTGTGCGCGCCTTTACGTCGTTTCAAACTATCGGAATCATAGATTGGTTTGCCTTGTGCATTCAAACGTACTCTCGCTCCTTTATGGGGTGAAACGTGCGGCGAAGAGGCTGCAGACGATGGTGGTGTGTTTTGCAAGTAGCTGAGAGCATTTGTTGAAGCAGATGCTGCAATTTCTGAACGTAATTCATTTATTTCAGCATACATGGGTATGGACGCGGCTGCCGCTCTCGTCATTGTTGTTGTTGTTGTGTTTGCCATTGTTGGCAAATTGCTTTGTTTTGTTTCCTCAATAAATTGCGATTCTGCGCCCTGTTTATTTCTTTGTTCTTGCAATTGTGTCTCTCTATTAAAACTACCCTTCTCACTTTTACTACTCATCGACTGAGATTCCTTAGCATAAGCTTTTTGTATGTTTCTTGGCAGTTCATTCAATGAAACATACTCTGTGGGTTTTGGCAGTCTATTCAACACATTGTTGGAGTAATAAATACCCAGGCCGGTGTTCGCAGAAGCTTTAGGCATATTTTGAGCAGACTGTAAAGCTTTCTTGTTATTATTACTAACATCAGCAGAGATGTAGACATATTCACCGGCCATATCATAAAGCTCATCATCGTTGATAACAGTAAGCTCTTGGGAAGGCAAAGCTTTGGAGGGTGATTTCTTAATATTGGGCAAAACAACCTTAAGTTTATCCATTAGCGACATGTTAGCTTTAACATGATTCAAATTATTGTCGACTTCCTGTAAAGAAAGCTTTTCATCCTCTTCAATGTCAGTTAAATCTTTGAAACTGTCTTCTGTTAGCGTCTTATTAAGCTCATCGTCTTCGTCATCGTGGCCATTACTTTGCTCCTCATGGGCTTGATTCTCATCATCACTAGTAGAGGGCGTTATTATACACATTGAGGGTATACGTTTGGCGTTCAAAGCTGTTTTCTGCCTCATACGCTCTATACGTTCTACACCCTCCAGATCTGAACTTTCCGAATATTCAATTTCATTTGAGGCTGAGGGCAAAGGTAAAGCTTGGCGCTTCTTAATTTGTTCACTGTAATTAAATTCTTCTTCTTGGGATTCGGGTGTATCTATATTTTGCATATTATCACTTAAATCATCAGAGCAAGTGGTCAGCTTTAGTGAGGCATTGACATTTCTCTTTATGGTACCAGTTCTTTCTAAAGTACTGCCTATAGTACTGCTGGATATGCTGCGCTCGAGTGTGGATGTTGAAGCTGTACTGTGTCTAAGAGAACTTATACGTTCGGGTACTTCGGGACCACAACTGGCCAAGCTGTTGTTGAGGCTGGACTGTTCAGCACCACTGTTGTGAGCCATTAGGGTAGTGCAAACTGTACCAGCCGAACTGGTGGTGGTTGAGGTAGAACCTCTGCCAAATAACTCATATTCATTCTCGGCCATAAGGGTTTGTTGCGAATTATTGTTATAGGATAATTGCGATTGCCCAAAGGAGGCATTAAAGGGTTGACCTCCAATCTGGAAATTGCTCATATTGAATTCTTCTTCTTTCAGAGTTCTAAGACCACTATCCATATGAAAGGAGGTGTAATAGCCTTCAGTATCGCAAGAATAAGCCGAACTGGTCTCATCATCCAAGTGATTAGGATAAGTGCCCTCCATGTTGTTGGCATTTATTTGCAAATCCGGAGTAGCGGTACCCTCACTTGTTACACTCGACGAAGCGGAGGTATTGAAAAATCTTCTGCGACTTAACATGGAGGAGGGTGGAGCAGAACCATTATGAAAACTGGACACATTTAAAGAAGTATTCGAAGCACTCGATTTGGGCTGTAGAGTGATCTCACTGCCTATCGAAGCCCGACCGGACTCAGAGCTGGCACTCCAATTGCCGCTGCTCGAATGGGGTTGGTCATCTTTGCTGCCCAAACCATTAATGCGCCTCTGGCGATTCAAAGAAGAAGTATCTCTCAGCTTTACATTCGCACATACCGAATTCAAGTGAAGTTTTCCTCTCAAGTGGCCCGAACTGCTAACACTCATCGATTTCTCGGACGACGAATACGAGGGTTTTCGTTCATGCGAAAACCGACTTTCGTTCGTGCGCTGTGTTATCAAATCATGTACCCGACAATCCTCATCGACATCTGTACCCGATTTCTCACCTATCTTGGCCGTGGACGAAGTCTTATTCGATGATCCACTAGCCGAACCCGAAGCTGAACATATTTCTGCTTTCTCCGTTGAAGAATTATGCGAACTAGTACCCGAAGTATTTAAATCATTGCTACAACCACTGCTGTCGATGGTGGACAGTGTGGAAGCGTGCTGTTGTGTTAATTCACCATTATTGTTTCTCTGCATAAACTTGAAACGATTGCGGCCCCATTGTTTAAGTGAATTAAGACGGGTCAACGTATTCTTTCCCTTATCATATGGCAAGGCAACAGATTCTTTTTTTAATATATCGCTCGACTTGCTGCGACCAAATTTCTTCGATGTTGTTCCCAAGCGACTGCGTTGATCCCCATTTCCATCTTCAGTCGAAGCTAAAGCAGTTTTAAGCTCGCCACTAGTAGCCGTCGAATCGCTAAAGTTTGTTAATAAGTTTGTTTTTGTGGATTTTTTTGTTTGTTTTCGATATGTTTGTAATTGTTGTTGGAAACAATTTTATGATTTGGTACATTTTAATTTGTTTAAGGAGGAATTATCGAAAATTAAAAAAAAATTACAAATCATATGATTTCGGGAGAAATTTTGATACAAATGGAAAGGATTTTTTTTTGGGGGGGTTAGGGATTGAGGAAGAAATGAAAAAGAAGAAAAACAAAATGTTTTAAGGTTAGTTTTTATGTTAAAAAATTAAATGAACATGATAAAATAAAAAATAATATAATACATATATATAAAAAATTATGAGTAATGATAAATGAGAGGAAGAGAAGAGAATAGAATAGAAGAAATATAGAGATAGCGAAAGTAAAGAAATTTTTGTTCGAAAATATGTAAATGAGAGTGAGATATAAAGTTCAATTAGCTTCTAATGACAATTATTAATATAGTAAAAATTAACGTTTAATTTTTTCTTGAAATTTCCCAAATTATGATCTAATTTCTTTAAGAGTCTTTAATCTTTTTAATTTTAGTTTCAGAATTTTATAAAAATCATATTTTTTCTAGATCTGTAAGGGCTATGAATCGAAATTGATTTCATAGAATTTTGAATGGTTTGTCAATATTTAAAATAATTATTCTGAAACATTTTAATAGATTTTGAAACATTTTAATTGATCAGAAAATATCTGCAGTTTGACATTATTTTAAATTTCTTCTTAATTAACTTTAATGTTGTCAAAAGTTAAAAAAATTGATAAAGAGTATAAAAAGAAAGTTAAAGAGTAAAGAAATTGTGTAAAAAGAAATAAGGAACTGAGAACAAGAGTGTTTGATAGTAGCAAAGAGATGAAACAGTTAAATAAGAGAGTTATGAAGAGATAAGTAAATGATAGTTTTAAGGTGAAAAGTGAAAAGCAGTAAAATCAGAAATGAATTTAAATAAATATGACTAAAATAAAAACATGACAAAAAATATTTATAAATGTGTTTAGGAATAGAAAAAGATTTCAGTATTACATTTATTCAACTAATTAAAAAATAAAACATTTTAAACGAAAAGCCTACAAATTATTGTGATTTTTTTTCTCTCTAAATAGTTTAATCTTTAATGAGTTGTTAACTCCTCTCAAATCATTAAAATATTTTGAATATTTAATGATGTCTAATGGACATATGGTAAATCTCTAAAACACAACAATAATAAATGCATTTTTTTGTTTTTAATTTAAATTGTTATAATAAAAATTGGAGCATTTTTTTCAAGTGCTTTCCCTTGTTTATATTTTAAACAAATGCTCTAACATTTCCCCTTATTCCCAGCGATAATGCACTTTCAATCATAGATTATCATTTAAAATAATTTGTGTTGTTATTGTTAAAGAAATTAATTAAAAACCAACAAGACTTGTACAAAAAAAAAAAAATAATAAAATATTTGATTATTTTGTTAAAGATTACAAAACATTATTTTTTATTTAAAATCTAAACAATTTCTTTTTTTTTAGTTTTAATATGAGGGGAAGTGGTATTTACTTTTCGTAACAAGAAGAAGATGTTTGTTTTTGTTTTGGCATTTGTTTATGTTTCTCATTAATTTTTAAAAAGAGAAATAATTTCAATTGCATGGGGTTCTAAACCAGACATGGAAAAGTGATATTTTAAAGTAGTACTAGTTTTAAAGTAATAAACTAATTTTCTGCTAGACTAAAGACTAGACTAGATTATAGAATAGACTAGACTAGACTATAGACTAGACTATAGACTAGACTATAGACTAGACTATAGACTAGACTATAGACTAGACTATAGACTAGACTATAGACTAGACTATAGACTAGACTATAGACTAGACTATAGACTAGACTATAGACTAGACTATAGACTAGACTATACACTAGACTATACACTAGACTATAGACTAGAGTATAGACTAGACTATACACTAGACTATAGACTAGACTATAGACTAGACTATAGACTAGACTATAGACTAGACTATAGACTAGACTATAGACTAGACTATAGACTAGACTATAGACTAGACTATAGACTAGACTATAGACTAGACTATAGACTAGACTATAGACTAGACTATAGACTAGACTATAGACTAGACTATAGACTAGACTATAGACTAGACTATAGACTAGACTATAGACTAGACTATAGACTAGACTATAGACTAGACTATAGACTAGACTATAGACTAGACTATAGACTAGACTATAGACTAGACTATAGACTAGACTATAGACTAGACTATAGACTAGACTATAGACTAGACTATAGACTAGACTATAGACTAGACTATAGACTAGACTATAGACTAGACTATAGACTAGACTATAGACTAGACTATAGACTAGACTATAGACTAGACTATAGACTAGACTATAGACTAGACTATAGACTAGACTATAGACTAGACTATAGACTAGACTATAGACTAGACTATAGACTAGACTATAGACTAGACTATAGACTAGACTATAGACTAGACTATAGACTAGACTATAGACTAGACTATAGACTAGACTATAGACTAGACTATAGACTAGACTATAGACTAGACTATAGACTAGACTATAGACTAGACTATAGACTAGACTATAGACTAGACTATAGACTAGACTATAGACTAGACTATAGACTAGACTATAGACTAGACTATAGACTAGACTATAGACTAGACTATAGACTAGACTATAGACTAGACTATAGACTAGACTATAGACTAGACTATAGACTAGACTATAGACTAGACTATAGACTAGACTATAGACTAGACTATAGACTAGACTATAGACTAGACTATAGACTAGACTATAGACTAGACTATAGACTAGACTATAGACTAGACTATAGACTAGACTATAGACTAGACTATAGACTAGACTATAGACTAGAGATAGACTAGACTATAGACTAGACTATAGACTAGACTATAGACTAGACTATAGACTAGACTATATAAATTAGAAAAAGTACCAAAAATGTCAAAAAGTTCTGAAAAATGTACTAAAGTACAGAATTTTCCATTCCTGTTCTAAACACTTGTACTTATAAGTGTTTTTGTTTTGATAATAATTTTCCTGGGAATTTAATTTTTTATTCAAAATAGCATCTATTTGTTTATTTTATTAATGGTTTATTTAAATTGAGGTTTATTGATTGTTTGGTATGCTTTTTCAGTGATTATAATAATCATTATTGCAGCTGTAAACATTACATTGAAACCCTACAGTTTGTAAGTTATCTACCCAGCAAATTTGAGAAAAAGAAAGTTGTAAAGGAAGATTTTGTTTTAATTATAACTTAAACCCTAAAACACTTAAACCTAAAACAAACATAAACGTTGCCAAAATTAAGCCTATAAACAAAGAGTAGTAAAAAAACTGAATTATTTAAAGCACAAAACTTTTGCAACATGTTGCCATAAAAATGCTACTGGCGTCCAGAAACCAAAAAAAAATATCTTAAAAATTATGTTTTGCTTTTTGTAAAACATACGCAATATGCATGTTGCATAACTTTAAATGACAAAAACAAACATAAATCCATTGTTCATGAAATTACTGCAGTTAGTCTGACTCTTTTTCTTGTACCAAAATAACCCAGCAAACATTTGTCCAAAAAAATTTTATTTCAAAATATGTAATTTTTTATTCAAAATTTTATTTTTATGGCCATCAAGTTTATATTGTTTAAGTTTAAAATAAAAATTTCTCATAAATTTTATTAAATATTTGCTGGGTTGATTACCTCCCAATAAAATTGCCAAAAAATTTGCAACCATGTAAAGGTACTAAAGGAAACTACACAGACAACCTTTTTATGCCTATGTTGCATTAAAAAAAAATACAAAGATAGAGAGCGAAAGAGAGAGAGAGAGAAAATAACGGTTAAAATGATTTATGTTTATGTGCTGGTTACATTGTCTGCACACAATGGTTTACCCTAAAAATATGCAATGAAAAAAACTTTTCAATGGCACAAAGATAAAAATATCAGACAAATAAAATAAGTAGACGACTTCTTTAAAGGAGAAGGTACTCACCAAGAAATGTTATCATAACAATAACAATACATTTTTAGGAAAATTTTTAAAATTTGTTCTAAATTAACTAGTTCTAGAACAGATGGAAACCGAACCACTTAACATTCTTGAACAGCGACATTGGAACCAATAATATTGTTATTACTTCTGAAACATTATTAAAGTACTAAAGTACTTCTAGGGAGTTTGGTACTACACTAGTTCGATGAAATATATACTAGATCCGAAATAACTATTTGGAACTGATACAAACTAATCCATTTGACATTCTTAAACAGCTATATTGGAACCAACAATTCCGCGATTACTTCTGAAATATTGATCTGTGAAACATTATTGTCGTACTAAAGTACTGCTAAAAAGTTTGGTACCACACTAGTTCAATGGAATACTAGATCCGAAAGTTCAAAAAACTATATATCTAAACAGATCTTTAAGGAATTGAACAAATTGTAATCGTTGCAAAGGAACTAGTTCCATAACTGCATAAACATATATGTATGTTCCTAAAAGCATCCTTATAACTGGTATGAGGATTACAAAATAGAATGAAAGTCATTGATGAACTGGTTCCAGAACATTTTCACACAATGAGTGTTGAATCCATAAACCTTTCATAAAACCTATTCTAAAGGTGAAAAAGGTCGTGAATTCTAAGAAATGTTTCGTCGTAAAAAAATACAAAATTGTACGAAAAATTTCATAAAAATGTGGCGTGTTTTTCTTTAATATTATGAAAGAAACTAAATTTTATTTTGCTTCAATAAAATGTTTTTTTGTAAAGTTAGACAAGGATTATTTTTAGGCTAACTAATGCACTTTTTCCTGGGATATTTTATATATTTAAAGGTATTGGTGTTTGTTCTCTTCAATCTGGCCAATCTCAAATCAGTGTTTTACTATAATTTCAATAAGCATACCTTCCCCAACATAAATTTTTGATAAGAATATGATGACAAGTAATACTGAAATCTTGTTTTTATGGTTTTATGTTTGTCTAAAGGCCTAAAAAACTTGACATGATTTATAATGATGAGGATTTGGTTATTTTTAACGCAAAAAAAACTGCATGAATATATATTAAAACTTTTAAATAAAATTAAATTTTCATTAAAAAAAGGGTGATGGTAACATATTAAGCAAAAAGGTGATAAACTAAAGTTTATAAGGACTTAAAAAAATGGATTCTAAATGAAAAAATTTAATTGTGAATGTAAAAAAAATGTAGATGAAGTTTATTTTTATTAATTTATATAAATAATTTACAAAATTAGTTGTTAAGGTAATTAATAAAATTTGTTCAAAACAAATTTCAAATAAAATTTAACAGGATTAAAGCATTTTTTTGATTTTTGAGCTAAGCTTTTGGCAAATTATGGTTAAAATTTTTAAAATTTAATATATTTAACATTCATTCATAACAATAAAAACTAAACATTCATTTAATGTAAATATTTATATGTACATTTCAACTAAAATGAAATAAAATTCATGCTGTGCTAGAAAAATCATAACGTTTAAGGTTTTTTTTTCTTCATTCGTGTTTTTTAGTCTTGCAGAAAGAAAAAACACAACATTGACATTTAACTAAATAACAAAATGCTGCTAAAAATGATTAAAAGAGCTTTTTTAAAAAAAAATAAACGAATATTTTTAACATTTAATTTTTCATTTTGCATACCAATAAGAAACTTAGGTATTCCAAAAACAGCATAACAAATGCTTAAAAAAAGAAGGTAATAAGAAAAAAATAATCACAATAATTTCTAGGTTCAAAAAATTAAATGGAAATTAAAAAAAAAAAAAACATTTAAAAACTTTAACTAGACAAATACATAAAAAAGTAATATTTTCATATAGTTTTTAAACAAAATTTAACTAAAAATTTAAAAAAATATTGCATAGTTATTGATTAAAGCTTAACAACATGAGCAACATTCTTTAAGAAATGTCAACTAATTCTTCCATCCAAAATTAATCCACATTTTCTATAGAAAATTTGTCTTAAAAAGCTTTGGTCCATAATCATAGTCAAACACTAAAGTCGGTTCTTTTTAAAAACAACTTTAATATTTAAACCTGTTACTAACTGTTTCTTAACTATAGTGCAAATTAATAATGTTTTTAAGTTGATCCAGCTTTAAGTGGGTGCTTAGTAAAATGTTTGAAATTTTGCATACAAACTGGCAGGGTTCTATAAATCGACTTTCGAATAATCGAACAATCGACTTTTTGTCTAAAAAAGTCGAAGTCGACTATTTTGTTCCAAAAAAGTCGATAACTCGACTATCGTCTGTGAAAAAAGTCGACTTTGTTAATAAAAGTCGAAAAGTCTGAAAGACGTAAAGTCGAAAAAGTCGATAAGTCGAAAAAAGTCGAAAAGTCAAAAAAAGTCGAAAAGTCGGAAAAAGCCGAAAAAAGTCGAAAACTCGAAAATTGTAGAAAAAAGTCGAATAGTCGAAAATTTAAAAAAAGTGGAAAAAATCAAAAACTCTAAAATAGTCGGAAAAACTCGAAAAAAGTAAAAAAATAGTCGAAAAAAAAGTCGAAAGAAGTCGAAAATATAGTCAAAAAGTCGAAAAAAATCAAAAAGTCGAAAAATCGGAAAAAGTCGAAAAGTCGACTATTTATAAAATACTTATAGTCGAAAAGTCTAAAAGTCGACTTTTAATTAAATGAAAAAAGTCGAAAAATCGACTTTTCATAAAATGCAAAAAGTCGAGAAATCGACTTTTAACTAAATGAAAAAAGTCGTAAAGTCGACTTTTCGTTTCAACTATAGAACCCCACAAACTGGTATAAATACTGTATAAGTGGCATCTCTGCACAGCTGATGCAATAAAAGAACCAAGAAATAAACAAAATATAAATTGTTATTTTAACATTTTAAAGAAAAATAAAAAAAACTGTGTTCAATTATTTTTCAACACTTTTTCCATAATTTATAAAAAATTAACATAATTCATACGTTTGTTTTTGTGTTTGGTTTGTTTTGATCTTGTAACTTTTGATAAATGACAAACAGCTGATAGAGTTAAAGTGATGTTAACTTTGTTAAAAACAACTTCAGCTTGTTTTAAGTATAAAACTGATTTTAGCCGAAAAAGTAAGCTTTTTCTCGTCTATAGTAGCTGAAAAGTATACATTTTAATAAATGATACTTAAAGTATATTTTTTTGATGACTATGATTATGGCCCTTTATTTTTAAGAAAAGGTGTTTTTATTTTCATTTTCTATAGAAAAATGATAACAACATTTTTTAAATTTTTAACTGAAAAGTGTTTAAAAACTATTTATATATTACTTTAATAAAACATTTAAATAAATGCAATACAACAAAATCTAGTTTAATATAAAAAAACTATTTTTTGAAAAAATAAAGCTTTTTTTTTAAATTCCACTAACTGGAAACTTTTAACTTTATTCATAATTTATTTATATTCCTATAAAACTTAAATTAATATAAAAGAAATTTCAAAAAATGAAGCAAAACACATACCCATTTGCTGCATCTTGTATTTCCTTTTGATCTATGCCGGCTATAGTGTTTCTTCGTTTGCCACAAGCCTTGCGCGATCTAGAACGTCTTGAGACGGTTTGTACATCTTCGTTTAGATTGTTTGTATCGGGCATGTGGGTAAAGACACCAGTGGTTGATTTACGAGCCATACACATGCGTTGAAAACGTTTACCGGATGTATCAACAGATATGACTTCGGCAGGATATCTAAGTTAAAAAAAACATACATTTTTCTTTATAGTTTCCAATAAGTAAACATTTTCGTTTAATAAAACTATTTACAAGTCATTATTTACAAAATGAACACTTTTTAACTTGACCTTAACTTTGTCTATATTACTTCAAAAGGGTGTTTGTCTGTCTTTATTTACTGGTCATTCTAAACACTAAATAACAATTTTATGACCCTTCTCTTTAAACCATAAAAATCTAAGTTTTATGCTTAAGTAAACAAATCAGGAATAAACTACAAAAATTACGGTAGTTAAATTAACCAACAATGGTTTCTTTCTAATGACTTGACACGACGACGTAGTGTATAAGATGATCAACATCGTGACTTTGAAAATTAAATTAAAATAGAAACAAGAAAAGATGTTAACCAAAAGACCACATTATTTGTATATTTATAACAACAAAAACTACTATTTATTCTAAATGAAAATAGTAGTAATAGTTATACGTTATAGTGCAACCATGGGGTTGGGCTGTTAATAATAACGCCTAAGAATGCAATTAACCTTTAAGGTTAACTGACAACAAAAACAACATCAAAAGCATTAACTAAACAGACAGTAAGAGTAACTTTATCAGGGATGGGAAGAGAAATTTTTTAAAATTGAATGTTATTCAACATTTCACGTGAAATAAGTATGTTCCCTTTTCACTTTTTTCATTCACTAACTTTGAGCAACTTTTTCTATAGAAAAGTTGTCATAATATGAGCAACTTTTTTTATATAGAAAAGTTGTCATAATATGAGCAACTTTTTTTGTATAGAAAAGTTGTCATAATATGAGCAACTTTTTCTATAGAAAAGTTTTCATAATATGAGCAATTTTTTCTATAGAAAAGTTGTCATAATATGAGCAACTTTTTCTATAGAAAAGTTGTCAAAATATGACTAGAAAAGTTGTCATAATATGAGCAACTTTTTCTATAGAAAAGTTGTCATAATATGAGCAACTTTTTCTATAGAAAAGTTGTCATAATATGAGCAACTTTTTCTATAGAAAAGTTGTCATAATATGAGCAACTTTTTCTATAGAAAAGTTGTCATAATATGAGCAACTTTTTCTATAGAAAAGTTGTCATAATATGAGCAACTTTTTCTATAGAAAAGTTGTCATAATATGAGCAACTTTTTCTATAGAAAAGTTGCCATAATATGAGCAACTTTTTCTATAAAAAAGTTGTCATAATATGAGCAACATTTTTTATAGAAAAGTTGTCATAATATGAGAAACTTTTTTATAGAAAAATTGTCATAATATGAGAAACTTTTTCCATAGAAAAGTTTTCATAATATGAGAAACTTTTTCTATAAAAAAATTGTCATAATGTGAGCAACTATTTCTTTGTCATTCCGTTTGTAATTTCCACAATATAATTTTCCGACCCTATAAAGTATATACATATATTCTGAATCCTCATGGATAGCGGAATCGATTAAGCCATGTCCGTCTGTGTGTCTGTTGAAATCAGATTAAGCCATATCCGTCTGTGTGTCTGTTGAAATCAATTTTATGAAGACCCCAGATATCTTTGGAATCCAAATCTTCAATAATTATGTCAGACATGCTTTCGAAATTTTTCTTTTTAAAATTGTCAAAATTCGTCCATAAATAACGGAGATATAAGCAAAAATCAAAGACAACCTCTAAAAATTTCATCAAAAAAGGAAAATTTTTTGCATGCTTATTGAAATGTGTGCTGATTCTATTTCGTTGTGTATTTTGTTTTTATTTTTTTTGTGTATTTTGTTTCGTATGTTCGGATGTGTTGATTTCTTTTCGTTGTGTATTTTGTTACGTATGTTTGGATGTCTGTTGGTTTCATTGCGTTGTGTATATTGTTTTTGTTTTTTGTGTATTTTGTTTCGTATGTTTGCATGTCTTTTGATTTCATTTATAGAAAATCACTACTTTTCATAGAAAAACTCTACATTTCCTTTATAAGAATATAAGCAACAATTCCATCTCTAAGAATATAAGCAACTATTCCATCTCTGTACCACCAAATAGTCGTTAAAACAACTACAAAAACATCTTCCTTTAGGCATAATTATTACTTTTTTTGTTGGTTTCTATAACACCTTAAAATAAAACTTTTTTGCTGGATTGTAATGTGTTTAGTATTATTACTATTACTAGTTATTGCCTTTGATTTTATAGGTTTTTATGTAATAAGATTTTCTAAAAGAAAAAAAGTTTAATTTCATGCCATACAAACACAAAAAAATAAACAAAAACTCTTCATTACTTTTAATAACTGGAAACGCCTTTTGATCTACTGTATAAAAATGCAAGTTTAAATACATACACTGAATTCATTAAGAATTTAAAATGAATCGTCAGTTATAATATGCCTTTAAAAAAAACCTAACGCTGTAGTTTACATTGTGTTTTTTAATAAAAACGCAATAGCTGCAAAACAAATCTATAGGCGTATACTTGAAAACAAATTTTTTTCAAGTATTTCAAAAAAAATAACTCTTTTGCTCTATGAAAACCACAAATTAACATGCTTGAGTACTTTGCTAAATAAATAACAATTTAAAAATATATAAACAAAAAAAAATTTACATAAAAAATATGTATAAAATTTACCAGGTTTTTATGTTAATAAATATACAAAATTTTTAAGGGCCTGTATGCAAATTAGTTTGAAGTGATTTGCACCACAACATATAGCGCCCAAAAACACACTCGAGAGGCAATTTCATTTAAAATTAATAGTTTTTTATGCTTTTCTCTGGCATACAACTATAAATCATGCTAAAGTTTATTATAAATAAAGTTTTATGACAAAATCATGTTCATGGTTGACTACTTTTTTTGTTTTTGTTTTTTTTAACGAAATTTAATGAATTTTAAAAAATTGGCTTACCTTAATGCTATTATTTTACATTGTTCTTCGGGTGAGGGCAGTCGATGATTTAAAGGCACATCTTTATTGATATCATTAGGAATTTGACTGTTATCTATAGTGTTACTAACATTAATGGAATATAATGCATCTACAGCATCAGCTGATAGAACGGACGGAGAAAGGGCTGGTGTTAGAATGCCATTATCACCAATACACACCGATGTACTAATCGATGTATCAACATGATGCATACAATCGGGTGTGACGGTAACATCACCGAGGGCTTCAGAAGAAGTCCATTTGCGCAAATCTTCAATGGCGGCGGGCTAAAAAAAAAAAAAAAAAAATTAATTGTTAATTATTAAACTTTTAACATATTTATTTGCTAAAATTTTCTTCTTTATATTTAAATGTATTTTTCATCCTAAATGTAGGCTATTAATTTATAGATTATTTGTTTCAACCCACAAAAATATGCAACAAAATGTATTTAATGGTCACCTTAATGCTTTTAAGGTTATTTTCAACGAGAAAAGTTAGATATTTCAAGCCTAAAAGTATGTCCTTTCCTAAAATAAGCAATTCAAACTAAATTTGTAAAAAGTTTTTCTAAAATATTAGCTTGTTTTCACAATACTAATACTTAAAGTTGTGCTATTGTTAACAAACACAATACGTCTTATAGAAATTATACATCTGGTTCAACCCTAAAGTATGCTTTAATTAATAATATTAAATTCCTATTATACCTGACCTACATTAGACTAATAAGTATTCTGTATAACAAGTTTTCTTGAAGTTGTTTCATTGATAAAGTTATTTCTACTTTATTGGTGTATACCCAAATGTATGCTATCAATTTTATCAATATTTCTTTGTAACACCTGTTCTTAATAGTGCAAATACATGAGAATATTCGTAAAAGCCATTTTAACATTAAGTCCAAAAGTATGTCATTAGATTTTAGTTTTGAAACATGACAAATTTTATTGTTTTTTGCAAACAATAAAATTAGAAGGAATTTTTAAAGACTGCCCAAGCATTAAACATGAAAATTTCTTCTATAGAAAAATTCTTATAAAATAAGAGACTTTTTCTAAAGAAAAATTATTATAATATTAAAAACTTTTTCTATAGAAAAATGTTCATAAAAGAAATAATAGAAAAATTGTGCTGAAAAAATGCCATAAAATGAACAAATTTTTTCTATAGAAATTTTTTTTATAAAATGAACAACTTTTTCCATAATAAAATTGTCATAAAATGAACAACTTTTTCTATAAAAAAGTTGTCATTAATTGAATAACTTTTTCTATAGAAAAGTTGTCATAAAATGAGCAATTTTTTCTATAGAAAAATTGTCATAAATTAAATATATTTTCTTATAGAAAAATTGTCATAAAATGAACAACTTTTTCTATAGAAAAGATATCATAAAATGAGCAATTTTTTCTATAGAAAAGATATCATAAAATGAGCCACATTTTCTATAGAAACTTGTAATAAAATTATTAACTTTTCCTATAGAAAAATTGCCATAAAATGACCAACTTTTCCTTTAGAAAAATTTACATAAAATATAAAATTTTTTCTATAGAAAAATTGTCGCAAATTAAACATGTTTTCCCATATAAAAATTGTCATAAAATGAACAACTTTTTCTATAGAAAAGATGACATAAGGTGAGCAACTTTTTCTATAGAAAAGATATCATAAAGTGAGCAATTTTTTCTATAGAAAAATTGCCATAAAATTGTCATAAAATGAACAACTTTTTCTATAGAAAAGATGACATAAAGTGAGCAACTTTTTCTATAGAAAAGATATCATAAAGTGAGCAATTTTTCCTATAGAAAAATTGCTTTGAAATGATCAACTTTTCGTATAGAATAGTTGCCATAAAATGAACAATTTTTTTCCATGGAAGTTTTATAAATTAAACATCTTTTCCCATAGAAAAATTGTCATAAAATGAGTCAGTTTTTCCATAGCAAAATAGTCATGAAATGAGCAACAATCTAAAATAAACATTTTGTAAAAATTTAAAACATTGACCAAAACTAAAAAAAATGAGATCATCTACCATTTTTAATTTGTAAAGAAATGATGCAACAAAATATACATTTAACTTTTTTGAAAAAGAGAGAAGGAAACAAAGAAACATCCTTTAACTGTGCTACATTTAAACTTTGCTACTTCAGCCACAAAGTAGGCTACACTTAATAGACATGTTTCATTAAACCCTAAAAAAAGTTTAAACCAAAAGTTTTTTTTAACCAACTGACTCATAACATTTCATCATCAGTCTTCAAATTGCCACTTTGTTAGGTTTTTTTGGTATCTGACTGCAACAACATAGTCATCATCACCATCTACAACTTCATTTAAACGGCCGACCATTGAAACTTTATTGGAAAGGGGGTGGGGGATAAAGTTAAAAATGCCTTTAAGCATTTTAACGCAAATAAAAACCATTTAAGCACGAATATTTAAAAATATACATGTTGTGCCACCGAACAAATAAAATGGCACTTCCTCACGCAAAAATCGCACCACAGAAAATATAAAATTTATTAAAAACCTAAAAAAAACTATAATTTACAGTTAAAAGCCACTTTGGCCTACACTAAAGCAAATTTAAAATTATAGAAATTAATGAAATTTCTTTTGAAACAAAAAATCGATTTATATTTTAACGTTGAGGTCAATTGTCTGTATATAGGTCTGCATATAGTGAAAGAGGTGTGTAGGTTTCAAACACATAATAATGAAAAAGAACTTATCTACATCAACAAATTTTGCTAAAAGGTATAAATGAATTGTTTTGAAAAAAAAGAAGCCAGGTAAACTTGTCATAGACATAAAAATTTGTGCTATTTTAATAAACTAAGCATAGTTTTAGGCTTCTTTGGTTGGTATTAAAACATAAACAAACCCCTTTTATTAAAGTATAGTGTTTTTTTCCACGTTTCTGCTGATTTCATATATGATTTTTAATCCTCTTAGTATGTGTTTTTTTACTACCCAAAAATATCAAACAAAACTAAATAAATAAAAATAAAATTGAGCAAAGGAAACAATAACAATTGATTGAAAAATCCTTTCAGTTTAATTAAAATTGTAAATGTATCTTGTATGTAGAGAAAATTTATAAAATACTGAAATAAAATAACAAATATTTGTTTTTTTTTTTTTTTTCTTTCTATTTTACTATATAAAAATAATAATGATAATAAAAAATAAACTTTAACTTTGTTATAAAGTTAACTTGTTCACATATACACACAACTAAACTGACATTCACATATATTCTTTTTTAAGCTTATTAGAGGCAATTGTTTGGAAAAAATACAAAGTGATTACATGCCACATACTCCAATATAACAGTAGTCAGCAGCTACAGCAACAGCAGCCAGCATATGGTTTTTGTTTATGGACGAAAGCACAAAAATACATGGACATTTATAAACAAAAATTTGGGTTAAATTGTGGTTTTAGTTTTTGGGTTTTAAATGTACAGAAACTAATAAATAGCAGAAAAGTTTAAGAAAAATTCCAATGAATGCTGAGTGTGTGCGTGTATTTAATGTAGAAATAATAAATTTAGATTTTTAATTGGATTCGTTACAGGGAATTGTAGATAGTTTTGGGGTATTATTTCCAGTAAATATAATTTGGTGCGATTTATACTTGGATTTACAATAAATTTGCAAACTTTTATTGTTGTATTATATTTGTTTGTATTAGAGCAGCCTGAAAGTATGTTATTAACTAACATATGTATTTTCCTGAGGCAACCATTTTTATAGATAATTTACTAATGTTAAATCTTTCTTTTTCTAAAGAAAAATTGCTGCTGTTAAAGCTAGTCTATAGTCCTGTTTATACTCAAGTCTATAGTCTAGTCTTTGGTCTTTAGTTTAGTCTATAGTATAGTCTATAGTTTAGTCAATAATATAATCTATAGTCTAGTCAAAGACTAATTTATAGTCTAGTCTATAGTCATAGTAAAAGTCTAGTGTATGGTCTAGTGTATAGTCTAGTCTACAGTCTAGTCTATAGTCTAGTGTATAGTCTAGTCTGTGGTCTAGTCTATAGTCTAGTCTATAGTCTAGTCTATAGTCTAGTCTGGTCTAGTCTATAGTCTAGTCTATAGTCTAGTCTGGTCTAGTCTATAGTCTAGTCTATAGTCTAGTCTATAGTCTAGTCTATAGTCTAGTCTATAGTCTAGTCTATAGTCTAGTCTGGTCTAGTCTAGTCTATAGTCTAGTCTGGTCTAGTCTAGTCTAGTCTATAGTCTAGTCTGGTCTAGTCTAGTCTATAGTCTAGTCTGGTCTAGTCTATAGTCTAGTCTATAGTCTAGTCTATAGTCTAGTCTATAGTCTAGTCTATAGTCTAGTCTATAGTCTAGTCCATAGTCTAGTCTATAGTCTAGTCTATAGTCTAGTCTATAGTCTAGTCTATAGTCTAGTCTATAGTCTAGTCTATAGTCTAGTCTATAGTCTAGTCTATAGTCTAGTCTATAGTCTAGTCTATAGTCTAGTCTATAGTCTAGTCTATAGTCTAGTCTATAGTCTAGTCTATAGTCTAGTCTATAGTCTAGTCTATAGTCTAGTCTATAGTCTAGTCTATAGTCTAGTCTATAGTCTAGTCTATAGTCTAGTCTATAGTCTAGTCTATAGTCTAGTCTATAGTCTAGTCTATAGTCTAGTCTATAGTCTAGTCTATAGTCTAGTCTATAGTCTAGGTCTATAGTCTAGTCTATAGTCTAGTCTATAGTCCTAGTCTATAGTCTAGTCTATAGTCTCCGTGCTATAGTCTAGGTCTATAGTCTAGTCTATAGGTCTAGTCTATAGTCTAGTCTATAGTCTAGTCATAGTGTAGTCTATATGTTCTAGTCTATAGTCTAGTCTATAGTCTAGTTCTATAGTCTAGTTCTCTAGTCTAGCTATAGTCTAGTCTATAGTCTAGCTATGTCTAGTCTATAGTCTAGTCTATATTCTAGTCTATAGTTTAGTCTTATAGTTAGTCCATGTCTAGTCATAGTCCTAGTCTATAGTTAGTCTATAGTCAGTCCATAGTCTAGTCGATAGTTAGTCTATAGTCTAGTCTATAGTCTAGTCCATAGTATAGTCTCTGTCTAGGCTTAGTCTAGTCTATAGTCTAGTCTATAGTCTAGTCTATAGGTCTAGTCTATAGGTCTATATGTCTATAGTCTAGTCTATAGTCTAGTCTATAGTCTAGTCTATAGTCTAGTCTATAGTCTAGTCTATAGTCTAGTCTATAGTCTATAGTCTAGTCTATAGTCTATAGTCTAGTCTATAGTCTAGTCTATAGTCTAGTCTATAGTCTAGTCTATAGTCTAGTCTATAGTCTAGTCTATAGTCTAGTCTATAGTCTAGTCTATAGTCTAGTCTATAGTCTAGTCTATAGTCTAGTCTATAGTCTAGTCTATAGTCTAGTCTATAGTCTAGTCTATAGTCTAGTCTATAGTCTAGTCTATAGTCTAGTCTATAGTCTAGTCTATAGTCTAGTCTATAGTCTAGTCTATAGTCTAGTCTATAGTCTAGTCTATAGTCTAGTCTATAGTCTAGTCTATAGTCTAGTCTATAGTCTAGTCTATAGTCTAGTCTATAGTCTAGTCTATAGTCTAGTCTATAGTCTAGTCTATAGTCTAGTCTATAGTCTAGTCTATAGTCTAGTCTATAGTCTAGTCTATAGTCTAGTCTATAGTCTAGTCTATAGTCTAGTCTATAGTCTAGTCTATAGTCTAGTCTATAGTCTAGTCTATAGTCTAGTCTATAGTCTAGTCTAGTCTATAGTCTAGTCTATAGTCTAGTCTACAGTCTAGTCTATAGTCTAGTCTATAGTCCAGTTTAATGTCTAGTCTATAGTATAGTCTAGTCTAGCTTTCTATAGAAAAATTGCTGTTGTTAAAGCTTTCTTTTTCTAAAGAAAAATTCTTGCTATTAAAGCTTTTTTTTTCTATGGAAAAATTTCGGATGTTAAAGCTTTCTTTTCCTATAGAAAACTTCTTACTACCCCTCGTTTCTTCATACCTAATTCGCCAACAACAAAAATGTTATTTAATTGATTCAGACATTTATATCACTTAACGAAGGTAATAAAATGAAATTCTATCTTAAGAATTCATTCATTAATTATTATTACGATTATTTTCAGTTGCTACATACATACACAATACGTCTGTGTGGATTTTCAGTATGCAATTTCATATTAATAAAAAAAAGTGAATGAAAATAAAATTTACAAAATTGAGAAAAAATTTCACCATAAATGTCGCCATACGATGCTCTAAAGTAAAATTATATTAAAGTGGCCCAGACACACGTAGCAAACGTATATTAGTATCAGCATCGGGTAGCATGTACATTTTCAAAACCAGAATCATTTCCATAGTAGTTGACTTTTTAACGAGTTTATTTGATGGTGTTGCTGTCGTCGTCGTCATCGCCATCGTCTGTTTTGTAACATAAAATTACAATATCTATGTTGCTCCTTCTACTGAGTGAGTGAGTTAGTCAGTTTTTTTTTTCTGCTGCATATTTGTAGTTCGAAAATGTTGAACGTCATCATATTGGTTTGACTGTCGAGGGAATACATTTACAGATAAATGTTGTTATACTTGTTGTGGCAAACTGAACAAATGTTTATAGTTATATGCCGTTACAATTTTTATTTTGATTGTATGTACTTTTAGCCATTGGTATATAGAGAGTGTAACGGATATGAAAATATGGATTTTAAATAAGCTATTTTATGAAACATGCTAGAAACAACATTTTACTGCATATATTTACGGTATGTTGCTGCTTAAAAAATATGTTGCATATTTACGGAGTGTTTGTGTAGTGGCTGTTTGGTGTAAAGTTATAAATCGATTAAGTTTAATAAAATTTGAATTATAAAACATAAATTTAAAACGAAAGAAAGTTAATGTTTAAAATTGCAGCATACAATTTGGCGCAACAGGGTCCCTAAGCTATTAAAAGTAAAGAAACAAATATTGATAGTAAGCTTATAGCAAACTAGAAAAAAAACCTAAATTTTTTGTAAACAAAAAAGCTATAGCATGCAAATTGGCTGCTTTAGTTATCCTTAAGGAATTATTGCATACTATTAGGATATATATAACGCCACCACAATATTGTATAGGTTTAGGATTAAAATTTTATTTTATTTTTATTAAACTTACTACAAAAACTAGCTTAAAAAAACTTACACATTATAGTATAGTTTTTTAATTAAAAGAAAACTACAAGGCTTAACTAACAATACATGTTGTAAATGGCCATAAAAGACAAAAGATATGAACAATATTAACAATAAAAATACAAACAACTAACAAATTTTTTAATAGAAAAAATATTACAACTTTGTCTATAGAAAAAGATACCACCAGTAAAGTAGAACTACAACATTTTTTTCCTATTTTTATTTTTTTTGCTAAAAGTCAATAACTGTTTGTTTGCTACAAATTTATTGAATGGCTTTTAGCGTTTAACCACATTTAGTCATTTATGGCTACAGCAACTCTATCTTCATACTTTTTCCCGCCTGCTTGTATGCTTTACCTCCTCCTATGTGTCTTTTTTTAAACTTGTTTAATATAAATTTTATATTTTAATTATGGTATTTAGTTTTTATGGTCTTTTGTTATCGAATACATTAGATAAATACTATTTTATATTAAGACAAACTCACTGTCTTTCAGTGTCGTCTGCCTGTTTAGGTCTGTTGTAAGATTTCTATGATTTTTTTACTATGAAAAACCACAACTGTATGATGCTCTCTAATGCAGTAAACGAATTAAAATGTTAATTTAGTTTATTAGTGTTACACAATTTTTAAGAAACTGGAATTTTAATACACATACTAAAAAATTAAACTTATTATAGAGATAAATATTAAATTAATTGCAGCAATTAATTAAAAAATATGGCCGGCCGGACGGCCATATAAAGAAATATATTTTTAATACAAAACTCGGTATTTAAAATGCCTTTATATATTTTAAAGTTAAAATTTGTATATTTTAACTTTGAAATATTATACTGCAGTCTAATTTTAGGCAATGAAAACTTTATAACTCTCTCTTAGATTTCTCTTAAGCAGGAAAGCAAAACACAAAAGAAAACTTGTCCCCCTAATGTATACTTTACTTTTTCCACAGAATCCATTAATTTAAAAAATATTTAAAATATTTTCTTAAAACACATGTAAAACATAAAAGTGCAACACGTACTTATTTCGAAGAACATTATTTTTTTTCATAAGAATTTTGAAAAAAAAAAAATTATGAACGCAAAATCTTACTTAAACAAGAAAAAAAATTGTGGTTTTTCCCCCCTATACTCTTTACACCAACAATTTTTCAAGGCTGGTCTGGTTTGTGTCACTTCAGAAAACTATAATGAATACAACAGCTTTTGTTTCAGCAAAAAAAAAAAAAAAAAAATATTAAGCCTAAAGCTTAAAGATTTGTACTCCTTACTACGAGTAGTGAGTAGTTAGTAATATTTACTTGAGCCATTACTTAGTATTTGTCTATTGTAAGAAACATATTTATGTACCTCCCCATACGTTGTTGGCAAAGACTCTTAAGTAAAATGTCGCCTGACCAATACACATACAGAATCGTCTGTCTGTCAGTCAGTAAGAGTCAACCATGCAAACAAACCATTATTTTGTTTTTTTTTTTGGTTCATACACACATTTCGGAGTTTGTTTAGGTTGCCTTTGGCAGCAGAGTTCTAAAGGAATGAAATCTGTTTAATACACCTCGAAAAATTAGTTTTATTTATTTATGGATAATTTTAGGTACGTTTTTCTATAGAAAATTGCTGTTATTTAAGCTTTCATTTCATATAGAAACATTTCTGCAGTTAAAACTTTAATTTTCTATAAAAACTGATAAAGCAGTTAAAGCTTTCTTTATCTATAGAAAAATTGCTGCTATTAAAGCTACATTTCTCTATATAAAAATTGCAGATGTTTAAGCCTTCTGCTATTAAAGCTTTTTTAAAGTTAAAGCTATATTGCAGCTGTTTCCTTTTCTAAAGAAAAATTGCTGCTGTCAAAGCTACTTTCCCTATAGAAAAATTGATCTTGTTAAAGCTTCTTTTTTGTAAAAAAAAATGGTTCCTGTTAAAGCTTTTTTTCTATAGAAAAATTGCAGCTGTTAAACCTTTCTTTTTCTATGGAAAAATTGCTGTTAAAGCTTTCTTTTTCTATGGAAAAATTGCTGTTAAAGCTTTCATTTTCTATGGAAAAATTGCTGTTAAAGCTTTCTTTTTCTATAGAAAAATTGCTGTTATTAAAGCTACATTTCTCTATATAAAAATTGCTAATGTTTAAGCCTTCTGCTATTAAAGCTTTTTTTTAAGTTAAAGCTATATTACTGCTGTTTCCTTTTCTATAGAAAAATTGCTGTTGTTAAAGCTTTCTTATTCTAAAGAAAAAAGCTTTCGTTTTCTATGGAAAAACTGCGGCCGTTAAAACTTTTTTCTAAAGAAAAATTGCTGCTGTTGAAGCTTTCGTTTTCTATGGAAAAACTGCGGCCGTTAAAGCTTTTTTATACATTTTCTAAATTGCTGCTGTCAAAGCTACTTTCCCTATAGAAAAATCGCTCTTGTTAAAGCATTCATTTTTGTAAAAAAAATGGTTCTTGTTAAAGCTTTTTTCTATAGAAATATTGCAGCTGTTAAAGTTTTCTTTTTCTATGGAAAAATTACTGTTAAAGCTTTCTTTTTTTAAAGAAAAATTGCTGCTATTTGATTTGTCTCAGTGTATATTAAAGCAAAATACCGCTCTTAGTCCATTGTAGTATTCTGTTGCTGTTAAATAAAATTATTTTTACTACAGCACAGAGTTGTCGTGGTTGTTGTCGTCATTATTTGAGACCACACATTAATTCTACGAACTTTGCCAACTTTAGTTCATACAAACAATCTAAAATATACATATTTATACACACGTTCTAGTACTCCACCATATTAATGTGTATGTGCTGCGAAAGAAACTTGTAGTTCAGCTTAATATTTATGACTCTAAAGATTACAGAGAGAAACAAAACAAAAAACCAAACAAACTTGAGCTTCTTTCTTACAACAGCCCCTCAGAACAGAATAACTCGACAGCATCAGCTAGAGATTCTTTTGGTGCTAGAAAGAAATCAAGCTAACAGGCAACAATGATTTTACCTTCTAACTGTGTTTGTTTGTTTTAGCAAGAATTTCTAATACTTTTCAAATCATCGTTAAAGATAACAACTACTTAGTGCAGTACTTTAGCTTTGTTTAGAGCTGTTACATTGAGATTGCATAAATTTAAATACAATTTACTGCTATATTAGTTTGATTCACCTCTTAATTACTTTTAATGACCTTTTACTTCTTTCTACTCATTAAAAGTGATTAAAGAGTTTCTTTTTAAAAGTTGTTTTTAAGTTGTAATAATTTTATACGTTTTATTAAAATAAAGTTTCATTAAATGTATAATTTTTTTATTTAAAATAAAACAAATTTTTATTAAATATTAAAATTTTCATAATTTCTTTTGATCCTTTTATTTCACACACTTTTGCCTCATGAATGTCATGCTGCTATTTGAAATTATTTTGCAAATAGTTTCCTCTTAATGCGAGTATTTTGTGTGAAAATAATCATGTTTGTTTGCAAACCAATTATTTCAACTTTTTTTCACTAAATCATGTCTGAAAAGTTTAAATACCTGTTACCATAAAGTGATAATTTTTGTTGAATTTTTGCACAGAAAAATTGAAAAAATATATGATTACAACATTATATTTATTGCTTGGTTTGTCGGTCGCTTGGTCAGCAGTCTGTAAAATACATTGCTGCAAATTACAGCTAAATAGAAAAAAAAACTTGTTAAATGGAAAATGATGGTTTTTAGCAGACAACGGACTCACACACCCATTGCCGTGTACAAACACTGACAAATACCTGAAGAGTAATTGAAATAGAAAAACCGTTAAATACCAGTTTAAATGTAGAAATCAAAGCATATACACACATGCAATTCATACAGTGCTGGAGAAAAGTAGTCGTCTGAGAAAAAAAAATACAAAAGAATCTTCATTTAACCATTAATAGGTTTACTTACCTTAATAGGTAAAGTAAGGTTATTTGTACAGTGTTGTAGAAAAGTTTTCGTAAAGAAAACATTTAGACTTAAATATCAAAATTTCAAGTTATTCTTATTTTGAAGTCGGTTCTGTTTAAATTTTACTTTTATGACGAATTAAAAATTTCAACTGTAGATAAACTTTTCTTTATTACTGTAAATTAAATTAAATGTCTACGATTTGCCCAATAAACTAGATAGTTTGACATGTTATTGCCATATATGTTGAAATCAAAGTATTACAGATCAGAAAAAAACATTTTAAAACAGGGTGTGAATTAACTAATGTGATATAGTGTGCTAAATTCGTCTATAATGAAACTAATGTACCCTACACAATACAAGGCATCATCAACTGTTTCTTTGAAAAAGTTGCTGCCATTCAAGGAACTTTTTCTGTAGAAAAGTTGATGTATTTCAGGCAACTTTTTCTATAGAAATGGTGCTGCTTTTCAAGCAAATTTTTCTTAAAGAAACTTTTTCTAAAGAAAAATTGCTGCTTTTCAAACAACTTTTTCTATAGAAAAGTTGCTGCTTTTCAAACAACTTTTTCTATAGAAAAGTTGCTGCTTTTCAAACAACTTTTTCTATAGAAAAGTTGTTGCTTTTCAAGCAACTTTTTCTATAGAAAAGTTGCTGCTTTTCAAGCAACTTTTTCTATAGAAAAGTTGTTGCTTTTCAAGCAACTTTTTCTATAGAAAAGTTGTTGCTCTTTTCAAGCTACTTTTTCTATAGAAAAGTTGTTGCTATTCAAGCTGTTGCTGTTGCTTTTCAAAAAAATTTTTCTATAGAAAAGTTGCTGCCATTCAAGCTAACTTTTCTAAAGAAAAGTTGTCCCACTTTAAGCATTCTTTTTAATAGAAAATTTGTTGCATTTTAAGCAAATTATTCTACGGAAAAGTTGTCTTTCAAGCAACTTATTGCATACAAAAGTTCATAGAAAAGTCGTTGCATTTCAAGCAACTTTTTCTAGAAAAGTTGCTGCTTTTCAAGAAACTTTTTCTAGAACAGATGCTGCATTTCCAGCAACTTTTTCAGTAGAAAAATTCTTACATTTCAGAAACTTTTTCTATAGAAAAGATTTCGGTTTCCAAGCAGCTTTTTCTATAAAAAAGTTTTTGCTTTTTAAGCAGCTATTTCTATAGGAAAGTTGTTGGATTTCAAGCTACTTTTTCTATGGAATATTTGCTGTTTTCTGTAGATATATTCCTTTTTTAACAAATCCTTTTAACACCTCTTAACTATAACACCCTATATATGTATATACAATAAACTATGTACTAGCTATTCACTTGACTTACCAATCTTATTTCAATTTCAGCATCAATACGTGTACGCATCATACGATTCGTATTTACACCAAATGCCGATGAACACAACAACAGATCATCGCTGCCAGCAGCCAGATGATGATGATGATTTGTACCACCAGCATTGGTCATATCAAGCATGCCATCGTTACTACTACTGCCATCACCTAAAACATGACCGGATGCAAATTGTATGGGAGAACCAGCCGCCGATGACTGAGCCGTAGAAGATGGTGGAGGTGGTGTCACTTTACCGGCATCTTCATAAAGAACACGTACACTACGTGGTCGGGTATCGGCAGTAAAGAGTTCCTTTATATATGACTTGTCACAATCATAATGTTGTTTACGTTGTGCGAATGTTAAAAGGTCGCTTTCCGCTGCAAAGAAGGAAAAAAATTACAAATTGTTAATTTTTCAATTTTAATTTTTTTTTCTTAATCAATAAGTTGTAAAGGAATTAGTATAGAGTTTCTTTTTTCTTTTATAGTTTTGTATTATTGAAGGCTATTAAAGTCAATTATGTTGTGTGTCAGTGAGTGGAGTGGAGTGAAGTGTGTAACGTGTCGTGTATTTGCCATTTCTGCCATAATAATTTGTATCTTTAGGATTTTAATGACTCATTTGTTGTTTGTCTATAAAAAATATGCAAAATTGCTTGAGAATATATAATTTTTTATTTTTAGTATTTGTAGTTGGGGTTTGTTGTTGTTTGTACTAATTACAATAATAATAGTAATAACTAAACCAGACAGAGTGTAGTTATTGCAGGCATTTATGATTACTTCTTAGATTTGCCCTCAAAAGAGTAAAATACATGTTTAGAAAGAATCAAATTTTCAGAGAAAAGTTAAATTTCTATTGACTTTTGAATTTTTAGTGGCATCCCAACTAGTACGTTTCGAATGTTGCATAAAGGTTGACGTTCTTCATAAGTCCCATTACTTGTTAAGCAGGGTATACAAAAAATTACTTTGTATTCATAATTCCATTTACATTTTTTTCAGTTTCCAATTAAACAACTATTTATTTATTCAAGATAGACTGACTGTATTGTCTATAAGTATTGTATATGAAGAAAATTGTTTATTCAAGTTTTTTCTTTTCTGTTCATATTTATCTTACGAAATAAAATTATTGCTAAATGATTAAAACAATTTTTGCTATAATAAAATTTTATATACAATTTAGCCTAGAAGAGATCAATGTTTTCGATTTTATTTTTTTTATTTAATAAAGAAAAAATAAATAATGGTTTGTTATTGATATAATTTATTATAACAAAAACCAGATACAAATTCCTTTATGTAGAAAAAATATTAAAATTTTATAATTTAGTATAATTTTTATTGTTTGGAAATAAATTAAGAAATATTTATGTATTTATTCCATACAACTGAAAATTTGTACAAGTTCATGTTTTATTTTCTCAAGATCTGGAGTTGTTTTGTTTAAATAAAAAACAGAAATTGTTTTTAAATTGGAAATTAAAGAGTCGAAAATTACTTAATGGATTTTTATAATTTATATTTTACTACAGTCAGCACCCTCTCATAAGTGTTTAGTCTAGTCTTTAGTATGGACTACAGTCTTGTCTATAGTTTGAACGTAATTTTAGGCTATAGTCTATTGTATAGTCTGAACTATAATGTTGTATACAGTATGGCCTATATTCTAGCATATAATATTGACTAGTCTATAGTCTAGTATATAGTCTAGTCCATAGTCCAGTCTATAGTCTAGTCTGTAGTCTAGTCTATAATCTAGTCTATATTGTAGTATAAAGTCTAGTCTATAGTCTAGTCTATAGTCTAGTCTATAGTCTAGTCTATAGTCTAGTATATAGTCTAGTCTATAGTCTAGTCTATAGTCTAGTCTATAGTCTAGTCTATAGTCTAGTCTATAGTCTAGTCTATAGTCTAGTCTATAGTCTAGTCTATAGTCTAGTCTAGTCTAGTCTAGTCTATAGTCTAGTCTATAGTCTAGTCTATAGTCTAGTCTATAGTCTAGTCTATAGTCTAGTCTATAGTCTAGTCTATAGTCTAGTCTATAGTCTAGTCTATAGTCTAGTCTATAGTCTAGTCTATAGTCTAGTCTATAGTCTAGTCTATAGTCTAGTCTATAGTCTAGTCTATAGTCTAGTCTATAGTCTAGTCTATAGTCTAGTCTATAGTCTAGTCTATAGTCTAGTCTATAGTCTAGTCTATAGTCTAGTCTATAGTCTAGTCTATAGTCTAGTCTATAGTCTAGTCTATAGTCTATAGTCTAGTCTATAGTCTAGTCTATAGTCTAGTCTATAGTCTAGTCTATAGTCTAGTCTATAGTCTAGTCTATAGTCTAGTCTATAGTCTAGTCTATAGTCTAGTCTATAGTCTAGTCTATAGTCTAGTCTATAGTCTAGTCTATAGTCTAGTCTATAGTCTAGTCTATAGTCTAGTCTATAGTCTAGTCTATAGTCTAGTCTATAGTCTAGTCTATAGTCTAGTCTATAGTCTAGTCTATAGTCTAGTCTATAGTCTAGTCTATAGTCTAGTCTATAGTCTAGTCTATAGTCTAGTCTATAGTCTAGTCTATAGTCTAGTCTATAGTCTAGTCTATAGTCTAGTCTATAGTCTAGTCTATAGTCTAGTCTATAGTCTAGTCTATAGTCTAGTCTATAGTCTAGTCTATAGTCTAGTCTATAGTCTAGTCTATAGTCTAGTCTATAGTCTAGTCTATAGTCTAGTCTATAGTCTAGTCTATAGTCTAGTCTATAGTCTAGTCTAGTCTATAGTCTAGTCTATAGTCTAGTCTATAGTCTAGTCTATAGTCTAGTCTATAGTCTAGTCTATAGTCTAGTCTATAGTCTAGTCTATAGTCTAGTCTATAGTCTAGTCTATAGTCTAGTCTATAGTCTAGTCTATAGTCTAGTCTATAGTCTAGTCTATAGTCTAGTCTATAGTCTAGTCTATAGTCTAGTCTATAGTCTAGTCTATAGTCTAGTCTATAGTCTAGTCTATAGTCTAGTCTATAGTCTAGTCTATAGTCTAGTCTATAGTCTAGTCTATAGTCTAGTCTATAGTCTAGTCTATAGTCTAGTCTATAGTCTAGTCTATAGTCTAGTCTATAGTCTAGTCTATAGTCTAGTCTATAGTCTAGTCTATAGTCTAGTCTATAGTCTAGTCTATAGTCTAGTCTATAGTCTAGTCTATAGTCTAGTCTATAGTCTAGTCTATAGTCTAGTCTATAGTCTAGTCTATAGTCTAGTCTATAGTCTAGTCTATAGTCTAGTCTATAGTCTAGTCTATAGTCTAGTCTATAGTCTAGTCTATAGTCTAGTCTATAGTCTAGTCTATAGTCTAGTCTATAGTCTAGTATATAGTCTAGTCTATAGTCTAGTCGATAGTCTGAACTGTAGTCTAGTCTATAGTTTGAACTGTAGACCACAGACTATGCTATAGTTCAGACTAAGTTTTACTAAACATACGTTTAAACTTTAACTGTTGAATAAAGCCTCTTTATAATAGCACCCTCATAATTTAAAAAACAAACAAAAAACTCATAATTACCACGATTGTAATTTAAAAACTAAATTTAAAAAATAATTATTAAATTAAAAAACAAAAAATTATGCAGTCTGGGAAAAACCCCACAAAATAAACGCTAAATTTGTTACGTACAATAAAATTTAAATTTAAGAAAGTGCCCACAAAAATTGACATATAATTTTTAATTAAAATCATTAATACAAAGTTTAACAAATAAAAAGACAAATTGTGTAAAATAAATTAATTTCCTCTTCATCTTCATAAGTAACTGAAACCCCTAATAAAAATACAATTAAAATTTCATTAAAATATAGTTGAATCTAAATAATTACAATTTAATTATTTTAATGAAATTTTGTTTAATACAACACAGACAGATAAATATGTATGAACTTCTTTACACAGTTAATCACAAACTCTCTCAAAAGCCTTAGAAGTACATATCTATACTTAGTATGCATTACAATACTAAGTTAACTGTAAACAATAAAATAATTCCCAATGAAAACATTCAAATAAATCTACTCTAGTTGACTTGACCATGGCCGCAATGAAAAAATAGAACATTGACAGCCCTGTAGTTTTACAAATAACATCAGTGTAACTTTCGCAACGTTTCAGCTCATCTAGCAAGAAGTCAATCATCGCTTTTTTGTCAGTAAGTAATCTGAAATGTAATCAATTTATACCTTTTAGTACTTTAGAGAGCTATCATTTAGTCATCGAATGGTAATTATAGTTAAAATCTTAGTCTTCCCGAACTGCTGGGCAATATGCATTGTCCACAGACATTCACACTCTAGACAAGCTTTGTAATTAAAACAAACGATAAAAGAAGTCCAAGAAAATAATTGAATTAATAACAGAAACTAAAGAAATTAATGACACAAATGAAGTAATGGAAAAAACGAAATCTCAGAAAACAAACATATAACAATCATCAACCATAAGATAAAAGTGTGACATGAGAAAGTCCAGCAAACCAATGTGGAAACAAAAATCTGCTATAACGCCAAAATGGACACAACATACAGAGACTACTTAGTACTTTAAATAGACAAACAGTAAAAACGCATTTGAAAAGAATCAGCAGAAAGAACTTCTTTCTACAATTATACGATTACACTTGAAAAAAAATTACACAAATATGTAGTCTTTTCTATAATTTGTGGACAATAAATATACATATAAACAATGGACTATATTCCATTCAGTAGTCTGGACTAGAGTACAGCTTATAGTCTAGTTTATAACGTGGATGATAGTCCAGTCTATAAACTGGACTATAGTTTATAGAGTCTAGTCTATATTCTTGACTATAACCAGAACGATAGTCCAGTCTAAAGTTTGAACTATAAACTATTTTGAACCATATAGTCTGAACAGACGACAGTCCAGTCTATAGTCCGGACTATAGTCTAGTCTATAGTCTAGTCTATAGTCTAGTCTATAGTCTAGTTTATAGTCTGGTTTATAGTCTATAGTGTAGATGAAAGTCCAGTCTATAGAATGGACTATAGTGTAGTTAATAGCTTGGACTATAGTCTAGTCTATAGTGTAGTTAATTGCTTGGAATATAGTCTAGTCTATAGTCTAGTCTATAGTGTAGTCTATAGTCTAGTCTATAGTCTAGTCTATAGTCTAGTCTATAGTCTAGTCTATAGTCTAGTCTATAGTCTAGTCTATAGTCTAGTCTATAGTCTAGTCTATAGTCTAGTCTATAGTCTAGTCTATAGTCTAGTCTATAGTCTAGTCTATAGTCTAGTCTATAGTCTAGTCTATAGTTTAGTCTACAGTCTAGTCTATAGTCTAGTCTATAGTTTAGTCTATAGTCTTGTCTATAGTCTAGTCTATAGTCTAGTCTATAGTCTAGTCTATAGTCTAGTCTATAGTCTAGTCTATAGTCTAGTCTATAGTCTAGGCTATAGTCTAGGCTATAGTCTAGTCTTGAACATAGTCTAGTCTTGAACATAGTCTAGTCTTGACTATAATCTAGCCTATAGTCTAGTCTAGTCTAAAGTCTCGACTATAATTTAGTATATGTCCAGAATGATATTCCAGTCTAAAGTTTAGACTATAATCTATTTCTATAGTCTGTACTATAGTCCAGACTAGTCCATAGTATGGACTATAGTCTAGTCTATAACGTAGTCTATAGTCTGGACTATAGTCCAGTCTATAGTCTAGTCTATAACCTGGACGATAGTCCAGTCTAAATATTTAACTATAATCTATTCTATAGTGTGGGCAATAGTCCAGAGTAGTCCATAGTGTGGACAATAATCTAGTCTATAATTTAGTCTTTAGTCTGGTTTATATTCTGGATGATAGTACAGTCGATATTCTGGACTATAATCTAATTTATAGTCCAAACTATAGTTAGGACTAAAGTCAGAATTACAGTCTAGTTTACAGTCTGAACTATAGTCTAGTCCATAAAATGTTTAACAAAAAAGATTTCCTTTTGTTAACTTTAATCTTTCTCTGTGTATAATTTTATTTACATCCATGTTTTTCATTGACTATTTTCCATATACATACATATCTGTACTATGGAACAAGACAAGCGGCGAAAGGAATAAAAATGCAGAAGCTCGTTTACTTGTCAGAAGTAGTAAAGTGACCGATGATTTTGGTTATAAGAAGAAACAGCCTGCGGGTTTTTCACATAAAATGGAAAAAAATTTAACTTGTTTATAGAATTGAAATAAAATCTTATTTTTTGCCAAAGCAGCAAAAAAATAAAAGATAACAGGGAGGTAAAGAAAAAATCGTTAACTAGACATTGATTGTATAGTAAATTGACTTTTAATTAAGAAATTTTTGATCAGTATTGTAAGAATTAAAATCTAATAATGACTATTTTTATTATGCTTTTAAGAAAACTAAAATTATTTATAGAACCACATCAAAAAATCTGGCATCTTTAGAAATAGCACGCAGTTGCTTTTAATAGTACTAAAAATAATAACACCCAGTTGCTTCTAAATGTAGCGGCAAAAGTAAATAATACTAAATGCTACTACTGTTGCAAAGTTGTTAAATAATTAATTTATTTTAACTACTTGCCACTGTTAACCTCTATTATCTTGTTGTTGCAACACAATTTAAATATAATTTCTGTTGAAGTTTTTCTTCTTTAACATCGCCGACTGCATAAAGGCCAAAAAATTTCATTTCAAATTTATTTCCTTCTTTTCAATATCAAGTTTGTTGTGTTCCACAAAAACAAACATAAGAAGAACGAAATTTAAAGAACAGCAACTGCATCATACATTTTACAAAATTAAAAATGAAATTATGAATTTTTAACAGACACGGTCATATTGTGCCTCATTTAATGTCGTTACCCAAACTGGGAGAACTGTGGCGCTTTTAAATTTGCTTGCTTGCTGCTGGCACTGTCACAATTTTGCTTTCATACTGGTGGCAGTACGTTTGTTTGCATATTTTAATGGCCTAAGCCGGCAATGCCACACAGTAAAATGTTAAATGTTGCAACAGTCGACAAACTGTAAATTTTTTATTCGCCTTACAAAACATAAGTGTCATATAAAATGTGCAAAATATCTATAGACGGTCATGGGGATACATTCAAATCCTCAATACTCGTAACTAAAGAAAAACCTGCAATACTTGAGGTTACAACGAAAACTTTTAAAAAGTACATAACTCGTTTTCAACATTTGATACTTAACTGTGATAATTGGTGTGTTACCCACCACTGATCTACCTAAAGTGATTTTTGCGGTGGCATAAGTTTTGTATGACATCAAAAAATGTGCATGATTGATATTCTTTCAACTTATTTGCTGTTGTGTCTTGCAGCATTAAACATTAGTTGCTTAAGTTGATGCTGTTGCAGACAGACAGACATTAGCAGAAATGTGACAGTCAGCCTGTTTTGTTCATGATCTTTTTAATGCCACCGTTTGCACAAACTTTTGAAAAACCAAATTAAACTCCATAACGTCGAAAAAAACACACACACTAACTGCAAATGAAGTGCAAAAAAAGTTTGAAAACAGAAATTATTCTTTCAAAAATAAAACACATTTTATCTTTTGTGTTCTTTGGCTAAACAAGGAAGTCTAAATGTGACATATCATGGATTATTATTTTTGGATTGCGAGTGCAAAATACAAAAAAATAAGATTTATAGAAAAAAAGTGTGTGTTTTTAGGTTTTTGCTATTTATAGCATAATTTTAGCACAAACTGATATAACATGTCTTTCTGTTTTGGAATTTATGTGCGAAAATATATGAATTTCCTGAAACTTTTTGAATAAAAAAAGAAAAGTACATGATAAATGATGCAGTATAATCTTGATAATTAGGAGGCATTTCATATGACTTTTTTTAAGCAGTTATTAAAAAAAATAAACTGTGTAAAAGTAGGCTGGCTGTGCTGCTATAAATATTTTTAAATGGGTCTGTGTCTAGGCTTCACTATTTTAGGTTTTATAAAGAATAAACTAGAGAGGGAAAGAGAAAGAATTAATTATAAGAGAGTTTAGGCTTGCGGAATGACCATAAAGTAGATTACATACAAGACTTTGAACTAGACTATAGACTAGACTATAGACTAGACTATAGACTAGACTATAGACTAGACTATAGACTAGACTATAGACTAGACTATAGACTAGAATATAGACTAGACTATAGACTAGACTATAGACTAGACTATAGACTAGAATATAGACTAGACTATAGACTAGACTATAGACTAGACTATAGACTAGACTATAGATTAGACTATAGACTAGACTATAGACTAGACTATAGACTAGACTATAGACTAGACTATAGACTAGACTATAGACTAGACTATAGACTATAGACTATAGACTAGACTATAGACTAGACTATAGACTAGACTATAGACTAGACTATAGACTAGACTATAGACTAGACTATAGACTAGACTATAGACTAGACTATAGACTAGACTATAGACTAGACTATAGACTAGACTATAGACTAGACTATAGACTAGACTATAGACTAGACTATAGACTAGACTATAGACTAGACTATAGACTAGACTATAGACTAGACTATAGACTAGACTATAGACTAGACTATAGACTAGACTATAGACTAGACTATAGACTAGACTATAGACTAGACTATAGACTAGACTATAGACTAGACTATAGACTAGACTATAGACTAGACTATAGACTAGACTAGACTAGACTATAGACTAGACTATAGACTAGACTATAGACTAGACTATAGACTAGACTATAGACTAGACTATAGACTAGACTATAGACTAGACTATAGACTAGACTAGACGGACTATAGACTAGACTATAGACTAGACTATAGACTAGACTATAGACTAGACTATAGACTAGACTATAGACTAGACTATAGACTAGACTATAGACTAGACTATAGACTAGACTATAGACTAGACTATAGACTAGACTATAGACTAGACTATAGACTAGACTATAGACTAGACTATAGACTAGACTATAGACTAGACTATAGACTAGACTATAGACTAGACTATAGACTAGACTATAGACTAGACTATAGACTAGACTATAGACTAGACTATAGACTAGACTATAGACTAGACTATAGACTAGACTATAGACTAGACTATAGACTAGACTATAGACTAGACTATAGACTAGACTATAGACTAGACTATAGACTAGACTATAGACTAGACTATAGACTAGACTATAGACTAGACTATAGACTAGACTATAGACTAGACTATAGACTAGACTATAGACTAGACTATAGACTAGACTATAGACTAGACTATAGACTAGACTATAGACTATAGACTAGACTATAGACTAGACTATAGACTAGACTATAGACTAGACTATAGACTAGACTATAGACTAGACTATAGACTAGACTATAGACTAGACTATAGACTAGACTATAGACTAGACTATAGACTAGACTATAGACTAGACTATAGACTAGACTATAGACTAGACTATAGACTAGACTATAGACTAGACTATAGACTAGACTATAGACTAGACTATAGACTAGACTAGACTAGACTATAGACTAGACTATAGACTAGACTATAGACTAGACTATAGACTAGACTATAGACTAGACTATAGACTAGACTATAGACTAGACTATAGACTAGACTATAGACTAGACTATAGACTAGACTATAGACTAGACTATAGACTAGACTATAGACTAGACTATAGACTAGACTATAGACTAGACTATAGACTAGACTATAGACTAGACTATAGACTAGACTATAGACTAGACTATAGACTAGACTATAGACTAGACTATAGACTAGACTGTAGACTAGACTATAGACTAGACTATAGACTAGACTATAGACTAGACTATAGACTAGACTATAGACTAGACTATAGACTAGACTATAGACTAGACTATAGACTAGACTATAGACTAGACTATAGACTAGAAGCAGCAACAAACAGATCAAAAAGAAAGGAAGAAGGCAAAAATTATTTTTAATTAAATTAAAATTTCTTAAATATATTTTTTTGCAAATAAATAATTTTAAAATATCTTTCTTTCATCTCTCGCAAAATTCCTTTTCTTTACAGCAATTCAATTTTAAATTTATAACAACTCATTTGAGGTTGCTTTAACTCCCATTATTGTGTAATTTATTATAATGTTGACAAATTCTTTATTATAACATACAAGTAGAAGTATTTTTATATTTAATTTTTTAGGCAATTTAAATGATAATTTATGTGTAAATTTCTTTTGAAATATTTTTTCTCTTACACAAAAAAAAATTATTTTGTTGGCTGTTAACGAGCAACGAGAAAGGAAACAAATGTAAAAAGAACAATAACAGAAAATTTAAGTTTATAAAGTATAAAACTACTAAATTGTAAAATAATAAAAGTCTGAAGAAAACAAAAAGGGAAAAAATCTAAATGACACGTCAGCCAGACGTGATGGCGCTGTAAAAAAGACTGATTCGCCAAATAAAAGTTTTTTATTTTGTAGTATTATTTTTAAATAAATTTCGCAAACAAAAAACATGATATTTTTACAAAGAACAAATAACTATAAAAATAAATTATTTAATTTTAGCAAAACACATGAAGACTTTACATGATTTCAAAGTTTATTTTAGGAAAAATACTTTTTATTTTTAAAAAAGTTATTGACCTAATAAGAAATTGTAAAAATTAAATTTTATTTAGTTTAGGTTTAGTATATTTATAAAGAAATAAAACTAATTTTAAAATTAAAATTTCTGAAGTAAATTTAAATTCATTTGAAAATTGTATATTATTTAAATGACACCTGTCATTTTGACACCTTTAAACTGCACACAAATCTCAGCTCCCGTTATAAGTCCCACAGCTTAATGACATTCCAAATATATTACACACACTTACATGAGACAAAATATCAAATGACTAGTCTTTATGGCAGTTTACTTGAGGTATGTGCGTGTAGGGATGAATGTGTGATTTTAGGGAAAAAACGGAAGTCAATAAGAGTTTATAATTATTTTTTTTTCTTTTTCGAGTTTCAGTCAGCATAACGGTAATGAAAATATTTTCCATTTTAATTGTAATTTAAATATCTTTTAGTTATTTTCTTTTATTTTAAACTTAACAAACAGTTGTGGCCGTATGTGGTGTCTGTCTGTCTTCTCTTAATCATAAATTTCATTGACATTGTAAGTTATTTAGTTGTTGTTGTTGCTGCAGTTGTCTTATAAAATTTATCTCTACGCATGCGCATGAATTTAAAGTTATTTTTGTCAGTGTTTTTAATTTTTATACATTTTTTTTTTTAATTTGTTGTTCTGTAAATCACTGTGACTGTAACTGAATGCATGAATGACGACTGACTTGGCTGTGTTGATTGTGTTGGTTTTGGTAGGGATTTTTAGGACTTAATAGATGTGGTCAAATTTATAGCAGCTGTGGGGATATAAAGGGAAATTTATGAAATCTGTAATTTGGTTACAAAGTTTATTTGGATGGGCAGACAGACAGACGGACGGATGGACGGACATAACTAAATCGACTCTGAAAATGAATCTGATTAGTATGCTTTACGGAGGAAGGGTATCCATAAATATTTTAGTAAAATCTTCATAATTTCAAAGGAAGTTATGTTGTTTTTAAAATAAGATCATTAAAAAAAGAATTTGCCTAAGAGTATACTGTATATTCTAAAAATATGGTTCAATAGTTTTGAAACCAATGTGTAATCTTATAATTTCAGAGGCACTTTACACTGTTTTATAAAGTCATCATTAAAATGGTAAATGCCTAAAACTAGACTGCATTTCTATAAACCATTACAATTGGGTTTGTGTCTAGGCTGATCATTTGTGTAAAAGAGAGTGAGAGAGAGAGAGAGACAGGGTAGGAAATATAATGAAACGATTATAAAATAAGTTAAACAGCCTAAAAACAGGCTTTATTTCATTAAATAAAGTTGATCAGGTTTAAGACAAGACTTCTTTTTGCCGATGTGAAATTTCCTTAAGTGCTCTTCTTTTGCTCTTTTCTGTATTAAAGTTTTGCTCGTTAAATTGTATGTTTATTAATTGGCTGGTAGCCAATATGTCTCGTTGGAAATTGTCTCATGTAACATATGTTTGTAGTGCGTATTTCACCCTCCTTGTTTTTGATTTAAGTTTTTTTTTTCACTTTTTGTTGGCATTTTTTACATTTTGTATCATTTCAATTTCAGCTTTTTTTTCGGTATACTTTTTGTTGGTGATTTAATTGTTTTTTAAGTCATTGATGTCCTGCTGTGCAGTTTTCCTTAAGTGTCTTAATGGTGTTTTAACTTAATTAGTTGGTCACTATGGGGTTTTGCTTGAAAATATGAAAAGGTCATTATACTAAAACTGACCACCAGTAGTGTGTGTCCGTCGCCCCTTCTGCAATACACATTTTTTTATAAATTTATTTTTTTAGGAAGCACAAGTGTTTTAAAAAAGGAAATGATTTTTTGAGGCAGTTGAAAGTGTTGGTGTTTGAAAGTTATGGGTCGGAATGTGCAAGGACAATTTGTTTCTTAACTCAAATTTAATTTTCTTTTTTTTTGCTTCACAAACCACTCCTTTCCACATTTAAACTATTTCATTCCCAATACAGTTTAATATTACTCTTGAAAGTTTATTTCCGTTATTATTAAACGCTTCACTAACACTGCAATTGTGTTTTTAAAACAGTTTATAGTTTTTGTTTTTATTTTTTTTTTTTTTTTTGTAATTATGTATATTTCATAACAATATAAACCTTAAAATAATCACGTTTCCCTCTTCTACCCCTCTTCTTAGCTCTTTCACATAATTCCACACAAAACTCATTTTCATCAATCATGCATGACACTTGCATGAGTTGCATGTGTTTAAATCTTTTTATGCGTTTATTCACGACCACGCATTAAACGTCATGCTTAAAATGTATTTGTTGTTTGTATGATTTTTTAAGGTTTAAATTTTATTATTTTTTTGCAATTTCTGCATACAGTTGCAGTCTTATGGCAATTTCACTTAAAACCAATCAAAAAACTGTTGTTGTTGTTTTTATGATTTGATTTGTAATTTTTTGTTATTTTTGTAGACGTTGTTCTTGTTGTTTCATTTCCTGATTGAATTTATTTGGGTTAATGTAATTCGATTTTATTGTTGAGTTTTTTTTTATTTATTCTTTGGATTGAGAATTGATTTGCTTTTGGTTATTTAATTTCTTTTGGTTTCTGTTTTAAATTTAAAATTTAATAAGTTACTCCTTAAAGTATGCTTAAGTATTTATTGTCCGTAAAGAAAATTCTAAGTTGTTATAGGAAACTTTAATTAGAATTAAAGAATTCGCCTCCGAAAATATATTCACCCTCCTAAAAGTATGCTAAAAGATTTATAGTAACTGACCCCTAAAAGTAGGCGAAATTATTTGCCATAACTCTCTCCTAAAAGTATGTTAAACTCCTTCTTGTAATCAACATAAACATTAGATATAAAACTAGTCTTGAGACTGTTCCTCTTGTATTGGACACGTCTTGCTTAATTTGTTTTGGTTTCTGCTTTAAATATTATTAAAATTTAATAAATTACTTCTAAAAGTATGCCAAACAATTTACTGTAATGTCTCTAAAGAAAAAGGATAGGTGCTGAACTAGTTCTACTTCAAAGTTTTTCACTTTTTTCATGCTCCTAAAAGTATGCTAAAAGCTTAACAGTAATCTTCACCTAAAATTATGCTGAAGCACATACAGTAACCCTCTCCTTAAAGTATGCTAAAGGCCTTATTGTAATCCCCATAAAGAGTAGATAAAAGTCTAGATCTCCTGTATTGGACACGACTTTTGGCCATCTTTAATTCTTTATATAAATGTTATCTCTTTAATTTTGCATCACCCTGTATGTCAAAATTTTGTCAAAACAACTTCTTAAATGTCATTAAAAATCTGTAATTTTTTTTTTTTTTTGCTATTTCCTTAAAGTCAATGAAGTGTATTTTTATGATTTGATGATGTCTTTGGCAAAAAGGAAAACGCCAGAAATGGATCATTGAACCATAGACAATTGCAATTTTCTTAGGAAATGTTTTTTTCTTTTAATCATTTTTTTTAGAGAAACAGCATACGAAATAGGCAAAAAATTGTCATTATGAGTGATGTATAATGAAATGCAGGAAGGGACTATTTAAGGCCCCCAAAATAATATCTAATTAAAGAGGAGTTTTTTTCTTAAACCCGAGACCCAACATTTGGTTGCTCAAAATTGAAAAAAAAAATACAGATGCAAGAGACTTTTTAACTCTGCTTACATCGCTTTGATAATCTACCAACAATATTTTTCTTGCCAGATTGTTGCCCTTCCCTGTTTTCATAGTAGTTCTCTCTTTGCTGTCATTGCTATGTTTTTTAATGTCACTACATTATAATGAAACTGTAAATTGGTTTTTCTGTCTTTCTCTCTATTCATGTGTAGATATACGATATATACTATCACATCATTTCAACATTTCATTAAATCTTTTAACAGATTCTTATTTTTCATTTCTTTTTCTTTAACTTTGAGGTCTTTTCTGATCATATTATGATGCTGTGTCTTTGTGTCAGACTCCTCATCGTCATCATCATAATCATCTTCAACTTATTGCCATTTAAAGGCAAACTAAACTGCTGCAACATAAAGCAAAAACAATATTTATTTGTCGTATAATGCCACTTATGGCATTTTGCTATTATTGCAACATTTTGCAGTTAAATACAATTTAGAAAAAAAACCAACAACAACAACAGTCTGTATGAGGCATCAGGGTATAGTTGCCACAACTAATATCTCATAAAGATGCAGAAGAAGAATATAAGGAAAAAGTGGTTATAATAAGAACGCACCAAAAATTACAATAAAAAAACCACAATCATATAGTATGTGCTGATACTGAATTGAATCGACTTGGCTGAAAGACTAGCTGTTTGACTGGCTGCTTGACTGTTTGTCAGTTAGTGTGGCATATATTAAAACATTTTTTTTTTTACTTGTCTGTATAAAATATCTATTGTCTTGTACATGTCTTGCCTTGTCTTTAAAAACATTTTTGTTGTAGTTTTCATTGTGTCATCTTGTAAGTTTTTTACAGTGGTGTGTGTAAAAGATCCCTTTTAAATGACCCCTAGAGATTAGTTTCAACATATCCTTGTCATTTTAAATCTCGATCATGGCTAACTCTTAAAAAACGAGACTCGCAATACAACTCAAAATATTTTAATTAAACTCAGGTTTGCTAAATCTATAATTGTCATGTTGTTGATGTTGTGTACACTACTGTGATTTTAATAAATTATAATTCCATCTATTGTCCATATTTCGATTTTATATTATAGTCTATAACTGCTTTATTATAGATGACGTACAGTAAATGTCAAAAGTATTCAAACAATTTTATATCCACCTCAAAAAGATAAATTTTACTATTCCGTTTGTAATATTGGTTAATGACGCAGACTATACTATACTATAGACTAGACTTTAGTCCAGACTATAGACTAGACTATAGACTAGACTTTAGTCCAGACTATAGACTAGACTATATACTAGACTACAGACTAGACTATAGACTAGACTATAGACTAGACTATAGACTAGACTATAGACTAGACTATAGACTAGCTATAGACTAGACTATAGACTAGACTATAGACTAGACTATAGACTAGACTATATAGACTATAGACTAGACTATAGACTAGACTATAGACTAGACTATAGACTAGACTATAGACTAGACTATAGACTAGACTATAGACTAGACTATAGACTAGACTATAGACTAGACTATAGACTAGACTATAGACTAAACTATAGACTAGACTATAGACTAGACTATAGACTAGACTATAGACTAGACTATAGACTAGACTATAGACTAGACTATAGACTAGACTATAGACTAGACTATAGACTAGACTATAGACTAGACTATAGACTAGACTATAGACTAGACTATAGACTAGACTATAGACTAGACTATAGACTAGACTATAGACTAGACTATAGACTAGACTATAGACTAGACTATAGACTAGACTATAGACTAGACTATAGACTAGACTATAGACTAGACTATAGACTAGACTATAGACTAGACTATAGACTAGACTATAGACTAGACTATAGACTAGACTATAGACTAGACTATAGACTAGACTATAGACTAGACTATAGACTAACTATAGACTAGACTATAGACTAGACTATAGACTAGACTATAGACTAGACTATAGACTAGACTATAGACTAGACTATAGACTAGACTATAGACTAGACTATAGACTAGACTATAGACTAGACTATAGACTAGACTATAGACTAGACTATAGACTAGACTATAGACTAGACTATAGACTAGACTATAGACTAGACTATAGACTAGACTATAGACTAGACTATAGACTAGACTATAGACTAGACTATAGACTAGACTATAGACTAGACTATAGACTAGACTATAGACTAGACTATAGACTAGACTATAGACTAGACTATAGACTAGACTATAGACTAGACTATAGACTAGACTATAGACTAGACTATAGACTAGACTATAGACTAGACTATAGACTAGACTATAGACTAGACTATAGACTAGACTGTAGACTACACTATAGACTAGTCTAAAGACTAGACTGCTCTTTCACCTAACCGACAAAACACATTTTTTTCGCAAACGTTAGATTTGTCGGGAAAAAAGCGTTAGATTTGTCGGGAAAAAAGCCAAATTGGCAACAATGTTGAAGTGAGAATTCTTCGCCTATATCTGCTCTAATTTGTCTCTAAGTCACTAAACAGGGGGAGTTGTAGAACTTCCGTTCTGAACTGTAATAACTATTATATTTATTGCAGTCATTGTCCATTATATTAAGACTGCAGATTAACTCATACTGACATCTCTATACATGTGTATTAGGGAACTGTCTTAAACAAGTTTAGGGAAGTTCTCCATAAAAACAAAAATTTTAGGGTGGTTTTCATTTCTTAACTGTATTTTTAAGTTTTTATTCCATATTTGCATTATTTTTCTGAAGCCCCTCTAATTTCGAAATAATGTTTTATAACAAAGTGTCATTACTTTTAAATTTTTTATTTGTAAAAGTATTATACATTTTTAAATAAAAAAACTAAACCATATTTTTGCTTTGTTGGCAAAAAAAGATAAAAAGTGTTGTTTTTCTTTTAACAATTTTAAAATGAAATATATTTTAGACACATTATTTGTGACCTGTCATTGAAAAACTCTTATACAAAGGAAATAATGAAAAGAAAGATCAAGCTCGACAAATAATCTTAAGTCAGCAAAAATAAGTTAAAATGATGATACTTAAACAACAAGGACACTTAGATTTATTAGAAAATATTAGAAAAGAATTTAAAAAATGTTTACAACATTTTTCTTTTTCTCAAATTTATTTAAAGGTGTTTAAAGATGTTTTGAAAAACTCTATTTCTTTGGGCAATTTGACTTTGAACATTTTATTTATTAATTAACACTTTTTACTTTCCCTTGATATAATAAGTGAGGCTGAATGTAAAGATTTTTCAGATTGTTGCGTTATTATTTTCTGTAATAAATTATGTCAAACGGAAGTGTTTAATTTAATTAGTACATTTAACTTGTAGCTTTTACTCATTTTCTTATTCAGTGTTTTTAGTCATTCATCAGTGGAAATATAAATATATTTTTTTAACATCATTATGAGTTTGTTGTTAATTAAGATGTAGCATAAATTAAGTTAATTTAAATAAGAGCAAAATTAAATTGTAGCATAGTTTAGAGGTCGAAATTGAGGAAAACAAAGCTACTTTATTTAGTAATGGAGACCACTTATTATGTCCTAAACCACTATAGAGGGGAGGGTGGTATTATGAGTTTGTGCTGATGTTTGTTACACCCAAAAATATTGGTCTTACACCTCACTTAAAGTATACCAATCGGCTCAGAATCATTTATAGGCCCATATTCACCTGTCCCATATTACCACATGTTATCCCTTTTTGTCAACAAATTATTAAAATATTTCCGAATTAATGGTGTAGGGTATCAATGGGTCGCTCCCGCTAGTCTATAAATTCTTACTTGTGTTTAGTTGAGAAACTGTAATAAATATTTAAATTTAATATAAAATCTTCTGTCTTAAACAAATTTTGCAATAACCGATATGTTAATTAGTTCCGCTCTAGTCTGCCAGTCCGGAGGTCAAGGGTCCGAATATCATCTTCAGATCGTAACTAATTAATTAATTAACTAACTAACTAACTAACTAACTAACTAACTACTAACTAACTAACTAACTAACTAACTAACTAACTAACTAACTAACTAACTACTAACTAACTAACTAACTAACTAACTAACTAACTAACTACTAACTAACTAACTAACTACTAACTAACTAACTAACTAACTAACTAACTAACTAACTAACTAACTACTAACTAACTAACTAACTAACTAACTAACTAACTAACTAACTAACTACTAACTACTAACTAACTAACTAACTAACTAACTAACTAACTAACTAACTAACTAACTAACTAACTAACTAACTAACTAACTAACTAACTAACTAACTAACTAACTAACTAACTAACTAACTAACTAACTAACTAACTAACTAACTAACTAACTACTAACTAACTAACTAACTAACTAACTAACTACTAACTAACTAACTAACTAACTAACTAACTAACTAACTAACTAACTAACTAACTAACTAACTAACTAACTAACTAACTACTACTAACTAACTAACTAACTAACTAACTAACTACTAACTAACTAACTAACTAACTAACTAACTAACTAACTAACTAACTAACTAACTAACTAACTAACTACTAACTAACTAACTAACTAACTAACTACTAACTAACTAACTAACTAACTAACTAACTAACTAACTAACTAACTAACTAACTAACTAACTACTAACTAACTAACTAACTAACTAACTAACCGAACGAACTAACTAACTAACTAACTAACTAACTAACTAACTAACTAACTAACTAAATAACTAACAAACTAACTAACTAACTTCCTAAATAAATATCTGTCTAACTATATGTATATAACCGAATATTTTCAAAATACAGTAGTTTTCCGATTTAACGAACCCATATGTTGTCAGGCCTGTTCGTAAAATTGAAAAGTTCGTTATATGCAGTACTAACTAAAACGTGGGTTTTTGGTAGGAAAATAATTAAAAATAGGTACATAAAATATTTTTTAAATGTATTTTATAAAAATTAATTCTTTTTTTATAAAAATAGCACAAAACACAAAATTCCGAATCTTATATACCCACCTTCAAACCATATTTGTGTCGAATTTAATCGCTGTATTTTTAATTCTGTCATGAGCTTTAAAGTTATTTCTCGAAGTTCATCGCTATACTCGTATTTTTAAGCGAGTAATGAGCGTTGAAGTAATTTTCTTAAGGGGGCCTGATATGGAGGGTAAGGTCAATTATGGACCGATTCCCATAAAATTTGTTAGAGATTTCGGTTAGTATAGAACATGTTTGTATCGAATTTCATCGGCGTACTCGTATTTTTAAGCGAGTATTGAGCGTTAAAGTCATTATCTGAAGGACGGACATAGCTACATCGAACTAAAATTTAATAAGAACCCAGAATGTGTTACAGTTTTGGGTATAAAAGCACCGCTTGCTACAACTTAGGTTATTTGTTATTTTTGATAAATGTCATTTTATCTTCATTTAAATATGTAATAATATTTTTATTAGTTCGTTAAACAGAGTACAAAAAACAAGTTTTGTTCGTTATTTAAGGTAGTCAATAGGAAAAATTAGCTTGTTCGTTAAATGCGATGTTCGTAGAATTGAATGGTCGTTAAATCGGAAAACTACTGTATTGACTTTTGACCTCGCTGATAAATTAAACGAATAACTTTCAGTTAATTTAAAAAAGAGCAAGATTGTTTCAAAGATAACACATTTGACCTTGCAGATTGATAATGAAAATCACAACTTAAGTAATAAACTCTCTGAATAAACTTTCTGAAGAATTTCTGAAAGAAATCGTTCTAATTTAGATACATTATAAGGAAACTGTCTAAGATGTTAAACTTCAATTCCTCAATAGTTTTACAATTCTTACAAAAATCCTTAATTTGCTTTCAAAACCTCTGCCTTTCAAACTACAGATTTCAATTACTCGCCCAGAAAAAACCTTAATTTCCAATGTCGTTGAAATCAAAACATCAACATTCATTAAATGTAAAAGTATTTACATACAACATTTAAACAAGATTCTAACGATACATAAGAAATTTACATAAAACTCTATTCCAACAATCATAAATCAAAATGTTCTCCTACAGGTAAATAACAACACCAACTGTTAGATGATGCTTAAAACTCCAAAAAAAAAAGAAAAAAAACATAAAAATAAGAACAAGGAAACAACATGTGTAACCAGAGAGAAAAAATCTAGACATGGTCATCATTTATTTCATTATAGAGGCCTAGGAGTTCTGGCAAGACAGAAAAAAGAAAGGTAAAAAAAAAGGAAAAGAAAACACACAAATATAATTAATGATTTATGTCTATGACTGCAAAAAATAACAGCAAATAACAGACAACATATGTATGCAGATACAAGATACATTTGTAACTTGTAAATGCATAAATGTATAAATTATTAAGAATTTATTGCAAGTCAAGGATGCGAGAAAAAAGAGAAAAGAGCAATTGCTAAATATATAAGTCAAATAACCAAAAATATTTTCTAATTTTCTTTTAAATATTACCTTTCATGTTGAACATTTCAAATTTAAAGGTGTAACGGTTTAAATATCCAACTGCACACTTTTAATTTCTGGTTTTTACAGTGATGGGCTCGAGGAGGAAAGGAGAATAAGTTCAAGCTTGTTTTTGCGAATAGTGATCTCTTTTAACTATGTCTGCCGTTTACTGCTTTTTTAGTGTTAAAGCGTGAGTGTTTTGTTTTTTGCTGGTGAAGCGCCATTAGCTGCTTTTAGCTGGGAGTTGCAGTATATTTTTAGTTTTTATGCATTTTTGTTATTGTATGGCTATGAGTATTTAGGTGGCGCGTAGCATATGCCGTTTTGGCTTTTGTTTTGTTACTTTCTTTGGGAAAAAATGTGGAAAGAAAAACTTTTTTGCATACAGCAGTGATCGACAAATTGTAAGAAATTTAAATTTTGATTAATAAAAAATTCTCCATTTATTAAAAATTTCCTTAAAATTTTCTTTTTATAAAAAATTTTTCAAAAATTCCTTTTATTTTCCCCCCCTTTAAGACTCTCTGCCTTTAGGCCTATTATTACAGGCCGTAAATTTCCATACCATACTTTAGACATGTGAGCCCACAAAATATACAAACTGTAGCGTAACGAATCCATTGAAGCCACCAATCTTGTTGACAGCAATTTTTTTTCTTTTCTTCTTTTTACTTTTCGTTGTGCTATTTTGCAATATTTTCTTTATTACTTTTACAAAAGTTTAAAAAAAATACAATCCGTTGATAAGGCGTGGTGGAGAGAAGCCATCATTTAGAGTTTAGGGTTTGGTTGTGATTTCAAACTAATAAATTTATGATGGTTTTTTTTATTCTTTCTTATAAGACTTCCTATAAAGAAATAAACCAAAGAACTTCACTCCCCCTCGCTGCTATAAAAAATAAAACGTGAGTGTGTTAATAAGTAAAGTGTGGCCAGAAAGAATCCCTTACAAAACGGGACAAATACTATAGGTTAAACCTACTTTTTAACACAGATCAAACTTGTTACAAAATCCTATTTGTTATTTTGCCTTTAAGGTATTGTTTACAAAATTTTGGTCATTACCTTAAAAACATACTAGTGGCATCATTGTTTTTCCAGTAAGTAGTTGCCATATGTGTGTGTGTGTTTTTTAAAGTACATGTGTATCAATTTCTTTTGTAAAAAAGTGGTTGCTGTTTGTAGTTTTTTTGTTTCTTTATTTCTTTTCATGTTTGCAACTAAGTTTATTATTTATTAAATACATGTATGATCACGTTTTATTGCTGATTTGTCGACAAGAAACAAATATTAATTCAATGACAAATCAGTGTTGAATAGTTGTTTTTTTTTTAATAAAGCGGGGATATGTTAGGTGTTTGTTTTTTGGGGTTATTTTCTTTATAATGTGATTTCTGAAAAATGAAACCTTTTTCCTTATTGAATCAAATTATTATATGATTGGAATGTTATTTATTTTTGTAATAATAAATTTGAAAGATTTTTTAAAAGTAAAGAAAAGAAATTTTTTGTTAAGTAAGTTAGATACACTGAAACAAATATTGATAATTCAAAAATTTTTTTTGTAAAAGTTAAAAATATTGAAAAAAAAAATTCAAAAATAAACAAGTAAGCATTTATAAACGGGCATGGCCCAGAGATACAAGCCGATGGGAAATGATCGGCGGCGGCGGCGCAACCATTTTGGGTCGGCGGCGGCGGCTTATTACAGAAAATATCGGCGGCGGCTAAATTGTCGGCTCAATTTAACTTTTTCTTTAGAAATTGACCTTATAAGGTTTATTATATTGAAAAATCTTTGTATAATAGTCTGTTACATAGAAACCTGTCTCTATATAAGTTTTTTTCTGCAGAAAATGGACATTTATAGTAGTTTTCACTATTTTAATATTAGCACAATATTGTGTGGCAACTCTTTTCAATTTGCCATAAGAATTTAAAATAGTGGCAACTCCGTTCAATTTGGTGAAATTATGTTCTGAAATACATGAGTGATTCTAATCTTTATCAGCGGCTACGTTTAAGCCGGCTTAGCTTTTGAGCCGAAAGAAGTCGGTGGCGGCGCGGCTTGCAAAATATTACCGGCGGCCAGCCGCCGCCTATTTGAGCCGTCTCGGCTTGTATCTCTGGCATGGCCTACCATATGATACCCTACACCAGTGATTATGTTAAAAATTTTGATTATTTTTTTAATAATAAAGTATTTTATTTCACTTTTTACCTTAATTCAGAAATATTTTAACAATTTGTTGACAATAAAAGGATTTTCGAAAAGATTAGTTATATGAGGGCATGGGGGTTAATATGGTCCTATACTTTTGGTAGAGGGATTTACGTCTATATTAAAGTTATTTATGCAGAATATCATCGTAACATTAGTGTTTATAAGTGAATTTTGACCATCAAATCATTTTCTGAAGAGGACTTTGTATGGGGGATAGAGTCAAATGAGATCCGTTCATTACGAAAATCAGCAGTATCATTAAGACTTATATAAAACTAAGTTTTGCAGATTTTTGGATTGATGCAAGAATATTTAACATATATGTATGTATATGAGCTCAAAAGCCCTATTCGGGGGTACGGTTGTATGGGGGCTATACGAAATAATGGACCGATTAAAAGAAAAGTACGCACAGACGGACTCAGAAAGTGATTCTCGGCCGACTGGTATACTTTAAGATGGATGTAGGACCAATATCAGCACAAACGCATGATACCCTCCCCACTATAGTGGTGTAGGGTATAACAAATAATTGAAAATTATCTAAAAAATTTATAACTTAACTTCTTATTGTAAATGAAAAAAAAAAAATTAATTCAAAAAGTCGATTAATCTATGTCCGCCTTCCTGTCTGTCTGTATGTATCTGTATGTCCTTCTAACCGTCTGTCTGTCCGTCTGTATGTTTATTAAAATCAGAATTCTGAAGACCCCAGTTATCTTCGGAATCCAAATCTTTTATAGTTCTGTTCTACAAGCTTTCCAGAAGATCGCCATTAAAAATCAGCGAAATCGGTTCATAAATAAGAAAATAATAAACAAAAATCCGAGAAAACCTCTGAAAATTGTCATCAAAATATTTGCATTTTTGTTCATGTTTTGACAAAAAGAAAAAAACAACAACAACATACAGCTTCATATGGTAAATGTAGTTCATGTACTTACATAGGTTGCTTGTTTGGAGCAGGAAGTTTTTATTGTTTTGTTATTGCCAAAATCATAGATGGAAAATTATGTGTGTCAAATTAAATAGAGATGAAAAAAATAAATTTCAAAAATACAAAAAAAATATTAAAAAATTCTTTATAAATTACAACTCAAAAATAAACATTTTCCTTTCCCACAATCTTTCTAGACACATGTTCATTCACATGCCAATTTTATTAAATTTTTATATTTAAACAATAAAAAAAAACAAAAAAAAAGTTATTGAATAGCAATTTTATTAAAATCAATCCCACTGAAAATAAGAAAAAACAACAACAATAAAATCAAAACCAGCAAATTATATTAAACATAAAAATAAATTATTTTCGCCCAAAACTAAACAAATATTTATGGCCTGATTTAAAAAAACAAAAAAGAGAGACGTACGGGTGAAGGGTCTACATTTGAAGTACCACACAATTATTTGTATATTCGAAATTGTTTGCATTGAATAAACAATAAAATTAAATTTATACATAATTTGCGTTTGTTTAAGAATTATTATGAAATAGAAAAAAGAAAGAAAGAAAGAAAAAACTCTTGTAGATTTTTATTAGAAACAACAAATACACAAATTGTTGATTGAAGCCACAATAATAATGATTTCTGTTCTATTTAGGGTTAAAATATTTACGATTTTATTATTTGTTTAAAAACAAAGGAAACAACAGATTGTCATGATAGACCAGAAAGAAACAAGTAATAAAACAATTGTAATAAAATTTTGGTTAATAAAATATAAATTTAATAAGGAAGGAAGGAAACAAAAGGAATAAGGAAGGAAGAAAACAACAAAAATACATAAAAAACAAATAATTTTAACATAAAATAACAAAAACTTTATAAATAAAAATAGATAAATAATGTTTTTTAAAAACGCTAGAAAATAAACACAAAATTTATTTATTTCGTTCAATAACTCATTCTAGTTTAATATTCTTAAAAGCAAAAAGGGAATTTTTATAACTATAATTCTTATTTCTCAATTTAAAAGAAGACTTCTTTAGTTTGTCATTTAGTATTATTAGCTGTATTTTATTTATAATTTATTTTTTTAATATATTTCAATTTAAAATTGAGAGTCTCTTACATTAATGCTTAATTACAAAGTTAAACAACCGTTATATTCAAAATCAAAAGCATTTATTATTATGCTAATAAAGAATGACAAAGAGAGCGCGAGAGCTCGAATAAAATATATGAAACTTTTAAATTATATATATAAATAAGAAATAAACAGAAGGTCTGGGTTGAAGAGCTTTTGAACTTTTAGTGAGCCATAAAGTACCAAAACTGTTACAATAACAACATATCACACAAACACACATGTAATGAAAATAATTCTAATTTTTCATGTGCACAACAACTCCTACAACTCCCTCTGCTAGTTTCTTCTATGGTTTAGAGATTAGAGAAACCTTAAGTGGTAAATTACAAAAACAAAAAGAGTAAAAAAGAAAAACTAAAAGGAAAACTTTGAAATACTTAAAACAGGCACGCGTTAAACATAAATATTTACATTTAAATATGCACACACAGGCGTACATATACACTAAGTAAAATAAAGCAGGTACGGAAAATTGAAATATTGAAATAGGACTTATACCACAAATAGTACTAGACTATAGGCTAGATTAGACTGTAGACTAGACTATAGACTAGACTATAGACTAGACTATAGACTAGACTATAGACTAGACTATAGACTAGACTATAGAATAGACTATAGACTAGACTATAGACTAGACTATAGACTAGACTATAGACTAGACTATAGACTAGGAAGACTATAGAATAGACTATAGACTAGACTATAGGACTAGACTATAGACTAGACTATAGACTAGACTATAGACTAGACTATAGACTAGACTATAGACTAGACTATAGACTAGACTATAGACTAGACTATAGACTAGACTATAGACTAGACTATAGACTAGACTATAGACTAGACTATAGACTAGACTATAGACTAGACTAGACTAGACTATAGACTAGACTATAGACTAGACTATAGACTAGACTATAGACTAGACTATAGACTAGACTATAGACTAGACTATAGACTAGACTATAGACTAGACTATAGACTAGACTATAGACTAGACTATAGACTAGACTATAGACTAGACTATAGACTAGACTATAGACTAGACTATAGACTAGACTATAGACTAGACTATAGACTAGACTATAGACTAGACTATAGACTAGACTATAGACTAGACTATAGACTAGACTATAGACTAGACTATAGACTAGACTATAGGACTAGACTATAGACTAGACTATAGACTAGACTATAGACTAGACTATAGACTAGACTATAGACTAGACTATAGACTAGACTATAGACTAGACTATAGACTAGACTATAGACTAGACTATAGACTAGACTATAGACTAGACTATAAACTAGACTATAGACTAGACTATAGACTAGACATAAACTAGACTATAGACTATAGACTAGACTAGACTATAGACTAGACTATAGACTAGACTATAGACTAGACTATAGACTAGACTATAGACTAGACTATAGACTAGACTATAGACTAGACTATAGACTAGACTATAGACTAGACTATAGACTAGACTATAGACTAGACTATAGACTAGACTATAGACTAGACTATAGACTAGACTATAGACTAGACTATAGACTAGACTATAGACTAGACTATAGACTAGACTATAGACTAGACTATAGACTAGACTATAGACTAGACTATAGACTAGACTATAGACTAGACTATAGACTAGACTATAGACTAGACTATAGACTAGACTATAGACTAGACTAGACTAGACTATAGACTAGACTATAGACTAGACTATAGACTAGACTATAGACTAGACTATAGACTAGACTATAGACTAGACTATAGACTAGACTATAGACTAGACTATAGACTAGACTATAGACTAGACTATAGACTAGACTAGACTATAGACTAGACTATAGACTAGACTAGACTATAGACTAGACTATAGACTAGACTATAGACTAGACTATAGACTATACTATAGACTGTAAAAAGTTCAATAGTACTGAATTATCCATCCCTGTTACCAAAGCAGTAGAGTGAGTGATAATGTTCCCCTGATGGAGTCGCTTAAGTATAAAAAGAAATGAGGATAATTTTAAAATCATGTAATAAAAACTACAAACGCGTAAAAGAAAATGTTATAAATTTTAAGTGTGTGGAATAGAAAATCTATTATAAAAGAAACATTATTATAGTGGAGGAGTATATGTAGTGTGCATTGGGAAAATGTTAAATAGATTTATATCTCAACTCACACACACACACACACACTTATTCGTACAAACACATTGAAAAACATTTGTAAACCAATAAATTTGTTAAATGACATTGACTTTTTTTCATTTTTTAATTTCTTGGAAAAATGTTACAGGAACATTGAAAATTCAAAGACATTATTTATAATGTAGGGGAAATAATTTAATTTTATAGTGCTGGTATTTAAATTAAGGAATATATTTTATTTATGTTTTTTTATATGTATATATTCTGTTTGGAACTACATAATGTATTAATTTTGGTTAAAGTTTAGGGAAAATATAAATATTTATGTATTTAAAAAGAGGTGGGTGGAGTGAGAAGTTAAAAGTCTAAATTCAATTTAAACAAATGTATTGTAAATAGCGAGAAAATTATCGAAATTATTTTTAATATGTAAGTAATTTATAAAATATTTGTTTGAAATAAATAGGAAATATTTATTATTTCGAAATTTTTCTTTCTGAAATAAAGAATAATTTCTAGCAATTTCTTGAAATAGAAAATTGATCAAACATTTTAAATTTCCCATATAAATATAATAGAAAATTTATAAATAGAAAATTAAATAGAAGAAATCAAACATTTTGATTTATAGAAAATTTTTTGAAATTTTTATTTAAAAAGAAAATTTATATAAATTTGTTATTGAAAGTTTTCCTTAAAAAAAATTATTAAAAATTTCCCTTAAATATAAAATTTATCGAAAATTTCCCATAAATATAAATTTTATCGAAAATTTCCCTTAAATAGGAAATTTTCAATTTTTAAAAAATTTCCTTTTTAAGGGAAATTTTCGAAAAAAAAATATTTAAAATTTCCCTTAATAGCAAATTTATTGAAAATTTCCCCTAAGATTCAAAATTTATCGAAAAATTCCCCTAAGATTTAAAATTACTAAATATTTTTCTTAAATAGAAAATTTATCGAAAATTTCACTTAAATAGCAAGTTTATTAAAAATCTATTTACATAGGAAATTTATTGGAAATTTCCCTTAAAAAGCAAATTTATTGATAATTTCCCTAAAATAGCAAATTAATTAAAAATTTCCCTTAAATAGAAAATTTATTGAAAATTCCCCTTAAATTGATAATTTATTGAAAATTTTCCTTCAAAAAAAATTCTTTAAAAATTTCCCTTAAATATAAAATTTTTCCAAAATTTTCCCTAAATAGTAAATTTATTAAAAATTTCCCTTTAATAGCAAATTTATTGGAATTTTTCCTCAAAAATTTTCTTAAATTGCAAAATTTAATGAACTAAATTTCCCTTAAAAAAAAATTTATTAAAAATTTCCTTTAAATAGCAAATTTATTAAAAATTTCCCTTAAATAGCAATTTTATTAAAAATTTCCCTTAAATAGCAAATTTATTAAAAATTTCTCTTACAAAGCAAATTTAATAAAAATTTCCCTTAAAAAGCTAATTATTAAAAATTTCCCTTAAATAGAAAATTTATTGAAAATCTTAAACCTTAAAAAGAAAATTTATTAAAAATTTCCCTTAAATAGAAAAATTATTAAAAATTTCCCTCAAATAGAAAATTTATTAAAAATTTCCCTTAAATAGCAAAATTTATCGAAAATTTCCCCTAAGAAGTAATTTTATTTAAAATCTTCCTTAATAGCAAATTTATTAAAAAATTCCCTTACAAAGCAAATTTAATAACACCAATTATATTACAAATTTCCCTTAAGTAGCAAATTTATTAAAAATTTCCCTTAAATAGAAAATTTATTAAAAATGTCCCTTAAATTGATAGCTTATTGAAAATTTTCCTTAAAAAAAATTATTAAAAATTTCCCTTAAAAAGCAAATTTATTTAAAATTTCCTTTAAATAGAAAATTTATTGAAAATTTACCTAAAAAGAAAATTTATTAAAAATTTCCCTTAAATATAAAATTGATCAGAAATTTCCCTTAAATTGAAAATTTATTAAAAATGTCCCTTAAATAGCAAATTTCTTGGAAATTTTCCTCAAGAAAAAAATTTATTAAAAATTTCCCTTGAAAATTTCCTTTAAATAGAAAATTTATTAAAAATTTCCCTTAAATGGCAAATTTATTAAAAATTTCCCTTAAATAGCAAATTTATTAAAAATTTCCCTTAAATAACAAATTTATTGAAAATTTGTATCATATTGAAAAATGTATCGAAATATTCCTCTAAGAAGCAAATTTAATAAAAATTTCTCTTAAATAGCAATTTTATTAAAAATTTCCCTTAAGTAGCAAATTTATTGAAAATTTACCTTAAAAAGAAAATTTTTATTTAAAATTTATTTAAGTTATTAAAAATTTCCCTTAAAAATAAAATATAAAATTGATCAGAAATTTCCCTTAAATTGAAAATTTATTAAAAATGTGCCTTAAATAGCAAATTTCTTGAAAATTTTCCTCAAAAAGAAAATTTATTAAAAATTTCCCTTAAATAGAAAATTTATTAAAAATTTCCCATATTTACCAAATTAATTGACAATTTCCCTTAATTAGACAATTTATTGAAAATTTCCCTGAAATCTTAAATTTATTAAAAATTTCCCTTAAATGGCAAATTTATTAAAAATTTCCCTTAAATAACAAATTTATTGGAAATTTTCCTCAAAAAGAATTAAATAGAAAATTTATTGAAAATTTTTCATGAATTTCTATTTTTGCAAGAAATTTTTTTATTTTTTCATAGAAATTCGAATTTCTTTTTGTTGGAAAATGTTTTCAAACTTTTCTTTTACCACCCTCTTCTTTTATCAATTTCAAATCTACAGCTACTGAATACAATTTAATGATACTCATTAAAACATAGACACGCTTATGCTTTAATAATATTATTACAAGCAGCATGCAGGAACTGTCATGCAAGCAGGGAGAAAAATGCATTCAAAAATTTTCCAAAAACATACAAAATATGTTCCACCGTTTGTTTCACATTCTTCCCCAAAATATAAGATAATATATGAAGTATATATGTATTTGTTAAAAATCATTCAACACACCCTCACCACCTATTTTGTTCTTATAACTAAATATGGTTTTAAATGAAAATACATGTTTTAAAAATAGAAAACATAAATTATATTATTAAAGTGTATTTTTAACAACCAGCAGCAGCAGATAGACTGACAGACGGATTTAAAATTTTGAACAACAATATTATTTTGGATTGTAAAACCAACACTTCTTCTCTAATGACATAAACAACAATATTATTTCTATTAGATTTATTTTCATCCGTCTTTTTCCTAAATAGCGTAACCTAAGAACAACAACAACTATAAGGAGTAGTAAATAGCGGAACTTTAGTAATATATAAAAGAGAAAAGTGTCACAGTGTGTGTGAGTGTATAGGAACAACTAACGGATAAAGTCATTAAATTGTTGCATCCGTTGTTGTTGCTGTTTTTGCTATTTTTCTTCTCTAAGTTCTAAAGTCATTTGTGATTTTTTTACTTCCTTTTATGTTTTCTATTATTTTCTTTTTTAATTTATGTTTTAGTTCATATTATTGTCACCTTGCCATTAGGTGACATTATTTCAAATGTTTATTTATGATTTTTTTGTTTTAGAATTTTTCTCTCTGTATATATTGTTTATTTCTGTCATCAGTAGTTAGTTGCAAATATTCACTTGGGATTTTTTTCTAGGGCGTCATTAATGACCAATGTCAGTTTGTCGCTGAGTCAATTGGTCTAGACTTTGTTTACAATTGTCTTTAATCTGGAATTTCCAAATAATTGTTTATTATTTATTTTTGTTACTATTCAAATTTCGTTAACATAATTTTTATGTTAATACATCAGCACCATGTTGTAAACATTATAAAAAGGAATTTTTTTTGCTGATAAGGGAAATTTTCTTTTGATAATTTTGTTTAAATATATTCAAAATTGTTTGCTTCTTGTTATTATAATAAAATTTATTTATATTTTCTTAGGTATTTTATTTACAAATTATCATGTAATAACACGCAATGTTGCATTTTCATTAATAATTTTCATGTTTTGTAGTGGAGAATGTGTAAAAGTTTTTTTTTAATTGTATAATTAAATAAACATAAATATAATATTTTTGTTAAGTAAATAATATACATTTGCTATATGAAATTTTGAAATTTTATGATGATATATCAGCAAGTTGACAGTTAAAAGGGTTTTGTTAAAAAAATTAAGAGAAAATGGAAATGGAATTTTTAATAAAAATAACTTTTGTTAAAAATGTATGTAAATCACTTAGTAAACTGTCTTTAAAAAGTGATTTTATAATTAAATTTTCTTATGTTACCTGTAGATAATGAAATTTATTAAAAATTTATAAAATTGTTGGCACTTACCTAAAATGAAAAAGAAAGAAATAAAAAATGTAAGTAAAAATTTAATAATTATTTTTTAAATTAAATAAATTGTTTTTATATAAAATGAATTTTTTTGGAAAAATATATTTTTGTTTCCAAAATTTCCTTTATTTAATTTTTTGAAAATTTGCCTTAAAAATATATAATATTAAATATTTTCTTTAAATACAATTTTCTTTTTAAAAGTTTATTGACAAATTTCCTCATATATAAAATTTATCAACAATTTCCTTCAAAATTGCAAACTATGAAAAATAGAATTCTCAAATTTGGGGGATAATTGCCGGATTAAAAAAAGAGGCATATGAATTAAAAACAAAACTCCTATTGTAACTATAATCCCAAAATTTTTATAAAAACCAAATTTATTGAAAATTTCCTTTTATTAAAAATAAAAATTATAATTAATTTTCGTTAAATATTTAATATTAACAAAATTTTTTCTTAAATAGAAAACTATTCAAAAATTTCCCTTGATTAGAAAATGTATTCTCCTTACAAGTGAAATTTATCAAAAATTTCTCTTTAAAATAAAATTGTTCCTAAATTTCCTTTAAACTGAAAATTTTTAAAAATTTCTTTTAAATGTGTAAATTATCAAAAATTTCCCTTCAATGAGAAATTTATCAAAGGAAAGGAAATTTATTAATAATTTCACTTAATTAGAGAAAAAAAATTTAAAAATTCACATTAAAATAAAATTTAGCATTAATTTTTTTAAAGTAAAAATTTCCCTTAAATAGGAAATTTACAATTAATTTCATTTAAATGAGAAAATTATTAAAAATTTCCCTTTAATGGGAGATTTAATAAAAAAATTAAATTTCCCTTAATAAGAAAATTTATAAAAAAATTTCCCTTAATTTTTTAAAATGTATCAAAAAGTGAAATTTACAAAAAAATTCTCTTTAAAATAAAATTTTTCATAAATTTCCTTAAACTAAAAATTTGTCAAAAATTGTAAATTTACAAATAATTTCATTTAAATGCGAAAATTATCCAAAATTCCCTTAAATGGAAGATTTAATAAAAAAAAATAAATTTCCCTTAATTAGGAAATTTATAAAAAATTTCCTTTAATTTTAAAAATGTATCAAAAACTTCCCTTATAAGGGAAATTTACAAAAAAATTATTTAAATGTCAAAATTATCAAAAATTTCCCTTAAATGGGAGATTTAATAAAAAAAATTAAATTTCCCTTAATTAGGAAATTTATAAAAAATTTCCTTTAATTTAAAAAATTTATCAAAAACTTCCCTTATAAGGGAAATTTACAAATAATTTCATTTAAATGTGAAAATTATCAAAAATTTCCCTTAAATGGGAGATTTAATAAAAAAAATTAAATTTCCCTTAATTAGGAAATTTATAAAAAATTTCCTTTAATTTTAAAAATTTATCAAAAACTTCCCTTATAAGGGAAATTTACAAAAAATTTATTTAAATGTGAAAATTATCAAAAATTTCCCTTAAATGGGAGATTTAATAAAAAAAAATTAAATTTCCCTTAATTAGGAAATTTATAAAAAATTTCCTTTAATTTTAAAAATTTATCAAAAACTTTCCTAGGGAAAGGAAATTTACAAAAAAATTATTTAAATGTGAAAATTATCAAAAATTTCCCTTAAATGGGAGAATTAATAAAAAAAATTTAAATTTCCCTTAATAAGGAAATTTATAAAAATTTCCCTTAAGTTTAAAAATGCATAAAAAATTTAACTTATATATGAAATTTACCAAAAAAAAATTTCATTTTAAAAAAAAAAAATTCATAAATTTCCCTTAAACTGAAAAGTTGTAAAAATTAGGAAATTTACAAATAATTTCATTTAAATGTGAAAATTATCAAAAATTTCCCTTAAATGGGAGAATTAATAAAAAAAATGTACCTTAATAAGGAAATTTATAAAAAAGTTCCCTTAAGTTTAAAAATGTATCAAAAATTTCCCTTATATATGAAATTTACAAAAAATTTCCCTTTAAAATAAAATTTTTCATAAATTTCCCTTAAACTGAAAGTTTTTCCTAAAATTTCCCTTAAACCTGAAATTTGTCAAAAATTTCCCTTTAATAGATTTTGTGCAATAAATTTCGTTTAATTTTAAAATCACTAACAATTAAAATGTTCCTGTGTTAAATTAATAAGTTAATCATATCTTGTTTCTTCTATGGTTCAGTTAATCTCTTTTATAACAACTAACTCCCCCCTTCTCCCTCTCCCCTTTTATTCATATACAACAAAATTTCATGTTTCAAAAACTCTAACTAAAACTTTAATTGAAATAAAAATTAAAACAAATCCCAAATTCCCATAACCGAAACAACTTTGTTTTAATTTTTAACCAAAAATTTCCCTGCTGTAGATCCCCCCTCTCTTTTCTAATAATACGAAAACAAAAATGGCTGGCAGCAGTTAAAATATGAAACATATGTTTTTTGTTTACCTTGCACTTTAACCAAAAATTGCTCCCTTCTCACACAAACCAACACTCCCACACTATAAAAAGGGAAATTTATGTAGTGACAAACAACATTGTGTAAATTTTTTTGTTAGGAAACAACAACAAACACATACAATTTAGCAAAACCTTTGAACAAGAAATACAAAACATGTTTTTTCATTTTCCAAAAAAACTAAATTCCCACAGTATTTTGTATGGATTTTTTATGCCAGAATTTATTATGTGCAGCAGGTACAAAGGAGGAAGGATGGCATAGAACAACAGCAACAACAAATAATCAACTAAAACAAGGAAGTTGTAACAAAATTCTATAAATGCATTACAAAAGCAAAAGGAACTAAACTGCAATGTGAGCAAAAAAGACAGAGAGAGAGAGAGAGTAAGGAGAGTTAGAGATACTGCTAAACAAAGGGAGGAAGTTCCAAAACAAATATATCAGCATTTAAAACTATTATCCTGCTATTGTTGTAAAAAAATGTTTTACATGTCACCAGGGTTTTGCGTATGAGAGTAGAAGAGTAAACATTTTGTTAGAGCGTATTTTTCAGAGTTATAACTAACTACTGTATGCTAGAATTTTTTAAAGTTTCATTACAATTTTTATGGTTTCCTGTCTCTTAAGGATATGTACACATATGTATGTATGTGTGAGTGTTGGCTGAACAAAATATAATGAAATTGTGCTGGGAAGTGAGATATTTACAGGGATTTGTATTTAAGTATTAAGTCTGTTTGTCCCTCTGTTTCAGTGTCTTTCCGCCTGTCATTTTTCGTCTTAGATCATAAAGTAAATTTCGTTTACAACAATGTCTTGGGTAAATTGTTATTGTCAGGATAATAACAACAACATGTGTGTGTTTTAACAGAGTGATCAGAAATATAATAAACAACAAAAAGATAACTTAAGTTTAAACTTAGATAAGATTCCATTTAATTTGCTATTCATTGTTATACCCTACACCATTATACTGGGGAGGGTATTATGCGTTTGGTCCTACACTCACCTTAAAGTATACCAATCGGCTCTGAGTCGATTTAGCTATGTCCGTCCGTCTGTCCGTCTGTCTGTCTGTCTGTCTGTCTGTCTGTCTGTCTGTCTGTCTGTCCGTCTGTGTGTCGATTAAATTTGATTAAACAACAAATTGTTAAATTTTAAAATTAAAATTTATTATTATTAAATATAAAATAATCAACATTTTTAAAATAATCACTAGTGTAGTGTATCATATGGTCGGCCATGCCCAACTATAAATTCTTACTTGTTTTCATTAAACATTTATTTTACTCCCTTCCACCCTGTTCATTTACAATTAACGAAAGACAGACAAAGTCTGAAGCCCTACTATAACCCTCAAGACAACTTGTACTTAGAAACAGAAATCCTGCATACACATATAAACAAACATACACATACATATGTCTTAAGGACTAAATGACTAAATATGTCTTAAAGAAATCCTTTCTACTCTTGTCTTTAAGTCTGTCTGTTTGACTGTAAAATAATTTACATATAAAAACACTCGTACAACTTCCCTATTTGTTTGAGTCCTTATGTTTTCTTTTTTTTTCATTTCTTAAAATATTTTTATATATTTTTTTCACATAAATTTCATTAACTCTAGATTAAATTACAACAGTCTCAAATTTTTGTTTGTCACCAAATTGCCATTCACTGAAATGAAAACGAAAGACAGCAAAAATATTTTTCTTTGTAAATTTTCTTATAAATATAAATATTTATTTTAATGTTCCTTAAAACAAAACTGTATTTATTTATGTCTGTTAGTCCTTAAAGAAAAGGCTACAATTTCTAAGGTCTTAGGTAAATTCGAAAGGTTATGGGAGTATTTTTGTTGATTTTAATCAATGTCGTTTAGTTTTTTTCTTAGTTTTTTTTGAAATTTGAGACTTTTATTAGTTAACTAAGGGAAAATATTGTAATAAGTAAAGATATATGAGATTTTTTTTTTAAATTAGCAATTATCATTTGCAGATGGATTAAAACCAATAAAGACTTTTCCAATTAAATTAGTTGAAATATTATGTTGCTGACAACATGTTGCCTAGAATAATACTTTAAAAATTGCACATTTAAAAACATTTGCTTGGTAAGATAAACAAGCTTTTCAGAAAAAGTCAATGTTTTTGTACAGCAGGGTCTTTAAAATAAGAAATCAGGTGCCTAGCAACATGTTGCGGAATGTTTTTTACTTTTTCTTAGCAGTACTTTTACATATTACTTTCTTTATTCTTATCATTTTAATCACTTCTAGTTAAATTTTATAAATTTCCGGAAAATTCTGTTCTAAAAAATTAAATCATTTTGTTGGCAACATGTTACCAAAAAATAATGATTAGTTATTTATACCCATTTTTTTCATTATTATAAACAGAAAAAAAGAAATAGTCAATATCAATAGTTAAAGAAAATTTTGATTAAAAAAATAGCTTTAAGTATTAAGAAAAACATGTTTCTAGCAACATGTTGCTATATATTTTTACAAATTTTTTGCTAAAATAATCTTTAGAAATGTTATACAGAAATGATACATTTTAGTTTATTAAAAACAAATTTCAATACAATGTCATTGTTTTTAGCAACATTGTTGCCTGAAAACTATTTCACTAAACTCGTTTTAACTAGCCCTATTTATTCAGTTTCTTAGTACAATTTTATAAAAATTATAAATTAATTATTTACAACAATAATGTTGCTAGCAACTAGAGGTAACAAAGATAAGCTTAATTTAAGATTAATGTTATTGTTTATCGTAAGAGTTCATTGCGCGCGAACAGTCAATTGGAGTCGAAGGAATTCCATTTTGTCAAATCATTTTAAATAAAACACAACTTAAGCAACATTGTTGCTAAACCTCATTTTCATATTTACTAATAAAGCATTTTACTAATAAAACCTTCAAAATTTGTTTAAATACTTGCCAGACAAAATAAAAACAGTCGCTAGCAACATGTTGCCAAGGAAAAATTGTATATAAATTCCATGTAAAATAATGTTGTTAGCAACATGTTGCCAAGGAAACTGTTGAACAAAATTCTGTGCTTCCTATTCATTATTATAAATAGAATCAAATTCATTATTTTAAATAGAATCAAAGAAACAGTATAAATTTAACAACATTTTGTAGACAAAATGTAAAACTTTCTCTAGCTAGTTAAACATTTGTTTTGCAACATGTTGGTTGTTATTTTTATTTTAAATACTTTGTTTAAACTTTTCTAATATTTAAACTTAACAAGTTTAAACCCAAGAGATTATGCGGTTTATTTCACACTCGAAACACTTTTATAGGCAAAAGAAAATGTTGCACTTAACTTTTTCTCCAAGTGTAAAAAGTATGTTTAAGTATAAGTAGTAGTTTTTTATTACATTGACCACAACATTAGCGCAGTGGTTTCCCTTCGACAAAACAACGAAAAGATAAGTTTGCAGCATAAAAAAAAGTACGAAGAAAATACTTACTACTGCATTATAGTGTCAGTAAGTAGTTGAAGTACAGGCATTAACTGCTGCTTATTGTAGTTCCTTTAAATTCGTATAAATATTTCCCGGCTAGATTTTTAAGTAAATTAACACTTTAGTTTTTTCTCTGTAGCTGTTGTTTCGTTTCGTTTTTTTCTTGCCACAAAAACTTCATCTTTTGCGGCTTTTTCCTGGAGTTGCCCTTCTTGTATACCACCTCATACCCAACATCAACAGTTGTTATTATATTCAAATGGTGTCTTGTCTAATTAACATTAAACATTTGTTGGAAAACCATAACAAAATGTAGAATAAATACAGTAGTTCGTAGTTCGTTCGTTGCTTAGATTTAAATAAAAGAGAAAAACACCACAACAGCAGCAGCTGTGATTTCATTTTTCATTAAGTGTTGAATTTCTTTTAGTTGCTGGCAAGTATTTAATGTAATTTGATCATAATTTAAATAAGTTTTTTTGTTCATTTAATTTTGTTATTTTTCCTTAACATTTTGCTTTTATTTATAATTATACATTGTGGTTTTTTTTTCGTTCAAAAAGAAAGATGGGGTGTTTTGAAAAAGAAAGTTTTCTTGTTGTCGAAAATCTAGGGAAATTAGAAATTATTATAAAAAATCTAAATATAAAATAAAATTTTAAAATTTTAGGCAGAAAATTTAGGTTAAAACTAACAAACTACCATAAGTTTGATTTTTATGTTTAGCAACATGTTGCTAGATGAAAAAAATGCTAAATATTTATCGTTCTATTTATAATAATGTTGTTACTATGAAAAATATGGTACAACACGGATTTTGTTAAATAATATTCTTGGCAACATGCTGCTAGTAATATTATTTTTTCTTTAAAATAAGATATTTTAAAATATCTATACAATTTTTTAAAAAGATTATATTCTATAGCGACTAAGTATTAGTAATTAGCAAAAAAATACTTGGCAATATGTTGCTAATAACATGTTGTCTATTTCAAACCATATTAGCAAAATATGTTGAGCAACATGGACTATTTCTTTGATTCTATTTAAAATAGTGAATATAATTCTATTTATAATAATGAATACAAGAACATAAAAATTTTAATTAAAAAAACTTAGCTAAATGTTGCTAATAACATGTTGCCTATTTCAAACCATTATAACACGATTCCATTCGTATTAACAATACATATTGAGCAACATGGACTATTTCTTTGATTCTATTTAAAATAATGAATTTGATTTTCTTTATAATAATGAATGAAGGAAGAACAGAATTATGTTCAACAGTTTCTTAGGCAACATGTTGCTAGCAATATTATAAAACATGCAATTTAAGAAAATGTATTTTTTTACTATAATACGATTGGAAATTGTCAATAAAATCACATTTAAATAAATGTTTATCTTTGGCAACATGTTGCTAGCGACTGTTTTTATTTTGTCTGGCAAGAATTTAAACAAATTTTGAAGTTAAATGCTTTATTAGTAAATGTAAAAATGTGGTTCAGCAACAATGTTGCTAAAGTTGTTTTCTATTTGAAATAATTTGTCAAAAAGGAGTTCCTTCGACTCCACTTGACTATTCGCACGCGGTAAACTCTTACGATAAATAATAACATTAATCTTAAATTAAGCTTATTTTTGTTACCTCTAGTTGCTAGCAACATTATTATTGTAAATAATTAATTTATAATTTTTATAGTTAAAACGAGTTTAGTTAAATAATTTTTTAACATGTTGTTAAAGAAAAAATACCTAATTTAAATATATTAACAAAATTTCATGCATTTTTCTAATAAAACTTATTCATTTCAGTAAAAATCATGATGCTAGACAAAACAATATTGCTAGCAACATGTTGCCAAAGAAAAATGTTATTTAAATACGATTTTATGTACAATTTCCAAACATATTGTAGAAAAATAGAACAAATAGAACAAATAATATTGCTAGCAACATGTTGCCAAAGAAAATTTTTACTTAAAAATGATTATAAAGAAGTTTTTTTGAAGTAATAATAATAAAATTTATATTTCGAAATAATTTCGAAGAAATTTTTATTTAAATTCAGTTCACAAGCCTCAAGAATTTTAAAAAACTTGAGAATATTTCTTTTCTACTAAAGCTAAACTATTAATTTAAATAAGAATTAAATAAAAGTATTCAAAATAACTAGAGCCTTAAAAACATCATCAATCAATGTCTCATTAAAAACATTTAACACAAAATAGTAATTAAATATTAGAAAATGAAATAACATTTAAAAGAAAGACAGACAGACACATGAATGAAATTTGTTAAAAGCCTAAAAACATTAAATTAAAAAAATTTCTCAAGTTTACACACACAATGGTCTGCTTTAAATTGTAACATATCAAATTACCCAAAACAACAAAACTATTTTAATTAAATTAAAAGAAAAGAAGCAAAATAAAATACATCAAACTATTTCAAATTAAAACAGATTATCTTAAAACAACAATCGGATTGGAAATTATTTACCTTTCCCCTTTTTGCTAAACTAAGGGGGGAAAAACAAAAAATAGAGTTAAAATACCTTGAAACTGTAAATGTTTTCAAGTTTATATCTATTTGTTAGTGGCCTTTTGTGTGTGCGTGTGGAAACTATTATTGCACTTCCATTTTATAAACTTAAGTGACATTATGCAGTGTTGCATTTCTAATGACAAAAGATGACACTTGTTTCATTTTCTCTTTATTGTTGTTGTGTTGGATTATACTTGAAAATTCATGAGCAAAGAAAAAACCCAGCAAAAACTTACATTGAAAAGTAAGAAGTTCTTTACATCTTCTTTTAACTACTTATTCATTGGAATTTTAACTCACTCGCTTACAAATAAGTACTTAAATAAGTACTTACAGAAATAATATTTTCATTTCTGTTCTGTGCATAGATGACTATACTTATGTAAGTCATTATTAAAGCACTTAAATGTAATGCTAACGGTATGTAGTAGTCATTAAAAAGTAAGTTGTTGTGTAAGTACTACCAAGTTTTTACTGGGAAAAAAGGACTCTTAAAAATACATGAATACAGACAATGTCAAGCTACTACAACAACTACAATGGGAGAATATTTTACTTTTGTTGTTGTTTTTTTATAGTAGAGCTTAAAAGCTACTCAAAAAAGGATGTGTAAAGAATATGAAGAAAAAAAAATATAGAAAAAACTGTCAAGTACTTTTTAAGGTGTCTATAAAAATACAAAAAAAAGAAACAAGTTACAACCCTAAAGGAATTTTTAAGAAATTTATATAAATAAATCTTGAGAAAGACAATTTTTTGAAAACATACAAATGAATTTTTAAATGTACTTTTTTGTTTTTTTAAATTAAATAATATCTTTAAACTTTTTGCTGCAAAATTAATGTATAGATTAATTGCAACATGTTGCTGGACTCATATTTATGTTTAAATTCAAAATTTCATAGAATTTTTGTTAAATTTTTGACTAAAATAAATTTTAGTTAAAATTTTTCCTTAGCAACATGTTGCTAGCAACATATAAATATCAACAACTTTAAAATTTATTATATTTATCTTAAATACTAAATGAAAAATTAAAATAAAATAGATTTCATAGTAAAAAACTGCACAAGCAACATGTGCTTCTTTAACAACATGTTGCCAGCAACTTATAAGTTTTAAAACAAAACCTATATGAATCTAGAAATTGTTTCAATGCTATTTTTTAAAATTAACTAAAATATTTCAATATTTTTAAAAATTTTAAAAAATAATTTATAATTATTTCTTGACATTTTATTTACCCAAAATTAAAATTATTTCCCATAAACACTGTTAGTGTAAACGCATTTTAAAGTGAAAGGTTTAACAAGTATATCGTTTGTTAAATTTAATGGCCTTTGTTGTGCTTTCATTGCAATTGTAAAGATCGCCTTGGTTAGTTTGTGTCACTTAAATTAAATATTTAGTTGCAAACAACATTGTTGGTCTCTATTGTCACTGGGTCCTTCCGTATACGGTGCCTCTATTTAAACTAACATCAGTCTGTCTGTCTGTCTATCTGTCCGTCCTTCCTTCCATCTTGTTAACATGAAAAATTTTGTTTGAAAACTTTTTTTAAAACATGTTTTTCTCTTGTCGTCTATAGAAGGTATATGTTATTGGTCACCGTTTTGTTGAACATTTTTTGTTTACTTAAAATTTTAAATGTTTTTGTCTTTATGTTTATTGCCATTTTATTCAATATGTTTGTAAAAAAAAAAAAAAACTAAAACAAGTCAAAGATCAATGTGACAACATTTTAAGAGGAAACCAAGCAATGTTGACGACAACATTGTGGGTTCATGGTTGTTGGTTTTAAACGATCACTATTTCTAAAGTTTCCTTTATAAATTTCCCTCTTTAAAACAAGCTGCAATATGTGTGTGGCAAAACTATATATTAAAAAAAAAAACTTTTAAGTAATCGTCTATACTTTCTAAAATAACTTATGATTGTTGTTTTAATAAAATAATAAAAAAAATTACAAGACAATATGGAAAAAACTTAGGATTTATATTAATTTGATAAGAAACAAATACATTTTGTGGAAATGTAATGTAATTGTAAAAAAAGTATGTAAAAACTGGATAACAAAACGTTTGTATTTTTCTATAAAGGAATTTATGATCCTTAACCAAAATGTTCCAAAAAAAAAACAAATCCATTAAAACTGAAACGAAAACAACAATAACAAAGACACATTATGACCAAACATTAAACGATACCAATGGAAACATTATGGCAGAAATGTTATGACATTAGGAGGCAAACATATAAAAAAAATAAAACCCTTGGCAAAATTTTAGAGGAGATTGCCAACAGTTGTTAAAGCAGTTATGTTGTATGTATGTAAAAATGTTGATTAAAAAGTGTTGCATGTTTAGTGTTGAAAACAATAACAACAACTGCCACCACATCTGAATGCGGAAGTTTTGAAATTAACTATTGCCGCAAAAAAATGAAAACAACAACATTCTTTTATACAAAAAAAAAAGAACAGAAAATATTAATATACAATAGGCAGGCACCTGCCATGACCACCAGACTATTTATGCATTTTTCAGCATAGAGAAAAAAAAATTATTGAAAAAGAACTGAAGAAAAAAAGCATTGATGATGTTGATGCTTGAACGTCATATTGCATGACCAAACACAATGTAAATTACAACAGTTGGCCTGTAAATGACAGACTGACCGACAGACCGACCAACAAACCATCCAAGTGATGGAAAGTTGTAGAAATGAAAGAACTAATGGAACGTATGGTTTTATTCCTTTTGTGCTGGTAGTTTGCTATGTAAACAACAGTAGCCGATATCAATTAAAGAGAAATCATAGAATCATAAAGCAAAAACATCATTGTACTTTTCTTTTTCTATTAACGATAACAATAACCATCTCTGAATGAGTGGATAATAGAAGTTAACGGTTGTTGTAAGCTGATGACAGCTGATGGGTAGTAAATGTTTATCTACGAACATCAGTCTTGCCAATATTTTCCTCTATTTCCAATCAAATCATGTTAAAAAAACATCTAGAAAGAGTTAGATTTAGGTTATTGCAAAGAGCTCTAGAAGACGAAGACTATAGGCTATAACTATAGACTAGACTTTAGACTAGACTATAAAATAGACTATAGACTAAACTATAGACTAAACTATAGATTAGACTATAGGCTAGACTATAGACTAGACTATATACTAGACTATAGACTAGACTATAGACTAAACTATAGACTAAACTATAGACTAGACTATAGACTAGACTATAGACCAGACTATATACTAGACTATAGACTAGACTATATACTAGACTATAGACTAGACTATAGACTAGACTATAGACTAGACTATAGACCAGACTATAGACTAGACTATAGACTAGACTATAGACTAGACTATAGATTAGACTATAGACTAGACTATAGACTAGACTAAAGACTAGACTATAGACTAGACTATAGACTAGACTATAGACTAGACTATAGACTAGACTATAGACTAGACTATAGACTAGACTATAGACTAGACTATAGACTAGACTATAGACTAGACTATAGACTAGACTATAGACTAGACTATAGACTAGTCTATAGACTAGACTATAGACTAGACTATAGACTAGACTATAGACTAGACTATAGACTAGACTATAGACTAACTATAAACTAGACTATAGACTAGACTATAGACTAGACTATAGACTAGACTATAGACTAGACTATAGACTAGAGACTATAGACTAGAATATAGACTAGACTATAGACTAGACTATAGACTAGACTATAGACTAGACTATAGACTAGACTATAGACTAGACTATAGACTAGACTATAGACTAGACTATAGACTAGACTATAGACTAGACTATAGACTAGACTATAGACTAGACTATAGACTAGACTATAGACTAGACTATAGACTAACTAGACTATAGACTAGACTATAGACTAGACTATAGACTAGACTATAGACTAGACTATAGACTAGACTATAGACTAGACTATAGACTAGACTATAGACTAGACTATAGACTAGACTATAGACTAGACTATAGACTAGACTATAGACTAGACTATAGACTAGACTATAGACTAGACTATAGACTAGACTATAGACTAGACTATAGACTAGACTATAGACTAGACTATAGACTAGACTATAGACTAGACTATAGACTAGACTATAGACTAGACTATAGACTAGACTATAGACTAGACTATAGACTAGACTATAGACTAGACTATAGACTAGACTATAGACTAGACTATAGACTAGACTATAGACTAGACTATAGACTAGACTATAGACTAGACTATAGACTAGACTATAGACTAGACTATAGACTAGACTATAGACTAGACTATAGACTAGACTATAGACTAGACTAGACTATAGACTAGACTATAGACTAGACTATAGACTAGACTATAGACTAGACTATAGACTAGACTATAGACTAGACTAGACTATAGACTAGACTAGACTATAGACTAGACTATAGACTAGACTATAGACTAGACTATAGACTAGACTATAGACTAGACTAGACTAGACTATAGACTAGACTATAGACTAGACTATAGACTAGACTACTAGACTAGACTATAGACTAGACTATAGACTAGACTATAGACTAGACTATAGACTAGACTATAGACTAGACTATAGACTAGACTATAGACTAGACTATAGACTAGACTATAGACTAGACTATAGACTAGACTATAGACTAGACTATAGACTAGACTATAGACTAGACTATAGACTAGACTATAGACTAGACTATAGACTAGACTATAGACTAGACTATAGACTAGACTATAGACTAGACTATAGACTAGACTATAGACTAGACTATAGACTAGACTATAGACTAGACTATAGACTAGACTATAGACTAGACTATAGACTAGACTATAGACTAGACTATAGACTAGACTATAGACTAGACTATAGACTAGACTATAGACTAGACTATAGACTAGACTATAGACTAGACTATAGACTAGACTATAGACTAGACTATAGACTAGACTATAGACTAGACTATAGACTAGACTATAGACTAGACTATAGACTAGACTATAGACTAGACTATAGACTAGACTATAGACTAGACTATAGACTAGACTATAGACTAGACTATAGACTAGACTATAGACTAGACTATAGACTAGACTATAGACTAGACTATAGACTAGACTATAGACTAGACTATAGACTAGACTATAGACTAGACTATAGACTAGACTATAGACTAGACTATAGACTAGACTATAGACTAGACTATAGACTAGACTATAGACTAGACTATAGACTAGACTATAGACTAGACTATAGACTAGACTATAGACTAGACTATAGACTAGACTATAGACTAGACTATAGACTAGACTATAGACTAGACTATAGACTAGACTATAGACTAGACTAGATAGACTAGAGACTAGACTAGACTATAGACTAGACTATAGACTAGACTATAGACTAGACTATAGACTAGACTATAGACTAGACTATAGACTAGACTATAGACTAGACTATAGACTAGACTATAGACTAGACTATAGACTAGACTATAGACTAGACTATAGACTAGACTATAGACTAGACTATAGACTAGACTATCATATCATATTTTAATTAATTAAGTGTTTGAAAGTTTTTATAAAGTTTGAAAATCTTTTAAAATTACTTTTTATTGCTATTTTCCTTCTAATTTCTATCTCTCACTTCCTTGAAATCTTTTACTTATCATTTAAATATTAACTTTCCTAAGTACCTCTATCCTCTGCATATCACAACATTATTTTTCTTAGGGTTTTGAAAAATAATAACTCATAATATTTAATGTTAAAAATCTACAAATGTAAAATTGTATTTACAAATACAACTTCAATTACCAAAAAAAAAATCAATTTGTTGTTAAACATAACTGTGAACTTGGAAAATATTTCAAGTTTATTAAGCAACAGTTTCTAATTATTTTGTTACAAAACATGTTCATCTTTTTTTTCAGTTTTTTATTACAAAATACAGTAATAAATTTCAATCAGTTCCCATGCTATGAAAAATAGAGTTTTTTTTACATTTATATTCTATTATTAATGATTTATGTTTTGCCAGAAGAAAGATTCCCAAAAATGAAAGGGAAATACATTTTTCTTAATTTTCATTAACCATCAAATTTAATAAAAAAAAATAATAATAAAAGAACAACGGCATTTTTTTCTTTTAAGAGGGGATTTTTTTGTCTATCTTAAATGTATATCAATCGATATGCATCAGCATTTTTTATTAATATTGTTTTTGTTGCTGGCTCTTTTTAAGTTTTAAAATTCCAAAACAAACAACATCTGTTTCTAAGCATCTCTTGAATAGAAGGAAATGTCATGTTCGTGAGGAGAAAGAGGAGATCATCATCAACATCATCATACACAGCCAGCATGTATTTTGCAGTCACTCTTTCATTCATTACTCTTCTGTTGCATTGTGTCAAATTTAATAATGTCTATCATTTGTCGTCATTTCATTAAGAAAAATTAACAAGAAGAAGAACAAGAATGCATGCTTATTGAAGTTTGCTGTTAAATCATCCAATAGAAACAACAACAATACTAATAATCAAATGTAAACAATACCTCGTTTTGTGTTTATAAACAACAACTACTGTTATTTTGTATTACTTATTAAAGTGTTGGTTTGTTTGTCTGGCATTTCTGTTGTTGTTCCTCTATAAAACTGTAAGCTTCTGTTTCTAATAAAATTTATGTTTGAAGATTTTTTTTTTTTTGATTCATTCATCTTTTTTTGGAATTTTTGTTGTCTACCATTTAAATAACATTAAATTAATTTAAGTATTTATGATTAATTATTTGTTCCAGCATTTTAATCAAAACTTGACTGACATTTTTATGTTTTTTATACATGTTGGCATCATTTATTTACAGAGATGCCACAATACTACAAAATCGTAGATAGTTAAAGAGAATTTTAAGAAAATCTGTGATTTCTACATTGAATCGAATTTTAAATATTGCTGTAAAAGTTATTTAAATATGGCAACCTTAATATCCTAAAATAATCGTCTGCTTTTCTCTTTTCTTAAAAATATTTATTATTTATGTTGCAATTAAATAGATGTCATCATTATTATAATTTATTAACGAAGAAAAAAATATTTTTCTTTGTAACAAAATTCAGCTAGTCTTTTATGACAAAAAAAATCAATTTATCTTAAGATTTATTTTCATTAGAGCATAATAAATAAACAAACTTGTTTATTTGATTAATAAATATGTATAAAAAATCGTTAGAAAATCGATATCGTTTGTGAAAAGCATAACAATTAATTAAGATTGAATTAAAACTCATGATGAATAGACGTATAAAATATTAAATTTCAAACTAAAATCATTAAATGAAGTGGAAAATCGGAAATGATTTAAAAATATTTATTATAACTGTCAAAATGGCTAACGGTACTTATAACATAAACTATAGAATTGACTATAGATTATATTCTAAACTATAGAATAGACAATAGTCTCGATTAAAGATAAGTTTATATCCGGGACTATAGAACAGATTACAGTCTGGACTATCGACTACATAATAGACTATAATCTTGACTATAAAAGAGACAATAGTAGTAATATAGTTAGAAGAGACTATAGTATAGATTAATGTTTGATCTATAGAATAGAGTATAGAACAGGTTATTTTATCTGGTCTATTAATAGATTATGGAACATACTATAGTCTTGACTATAAAACAAACTTTAGTGTGGACTGACTGATCTATAGAATATACTATAAGACAGACTATAGTCTGATCTATAGAATATACTATAGAACAGACTATAATCTGATCTAGAGAATATACTATATAACAGACTATTGTCTGATCTATAAAATAGACTATAGAACAGACTGTAGTCTAATCTTTAGAATATACTAGAGAACAGACTATAGTCTGATCTATAGAATACACTAGAGAACAGACTAAAGTCTGATCTATAGAATAGACTATAGAACAGAGTATAGTCTATTCTAGAGAATAGACTATAGAACTGACTATAGTCTGATCTATAGAATAGACTATAGAACAGACTATAGTCTAATCTATAGAATAGACTATAGAACAGACTATAGTCTGATCTATAGAATAGACTACAGAACAGATTATAGTCTTATCTATAGAATAGACTATAGAACAGACTATAGCCTGATCTATGGAATAGACTATATAACCGACTATAGTCTGATCTACAGAATAGACTATAGAACCGACTATAGTCTGATCTATAGAATAGATTATAGAACCGACTAAAGCCTGATGTATAGAATTGACTATGTACAAAATATACTATAGAACAGATTATAGTCTGATCTGAGTCTGAGCCTGATCTATAGAATATAATATAGAAGATAATATAGTCTGGTCTGTAGAATAGACTATAGAAAAGACTATAGCATGATCTATAAAATCGACTATAGAACCAACTATATACTGATCTGTAGAATATGATATAGTCTTGACTATAGTCTGTACTTAAGTACAGAAATATAGTCTGGAGTATACTATAGAACATACTATATTTTGGACTCTAGAACGGACTGTAGTCTGATCTATAGAATAGACTATAAAGTAATTTTCCAAGCTGTAATTTAAAAAAAATATTTTAATAAAAATTTCACTTTCTTTTTACTTTTTTAAAAAACATTCGAAAAAAAACATTACAACAATTGTGTGATTTCAACAAAAATTTTGTAATTTTAATGACACTTTCCAAAAAAAAACTTCAAAATTTCACTTTTTATTTTGTTAAAAACAAATTATCATTTTAAATGTTATCTTCCAAAAACTCTCTTAATTTTACTAAATTTCCCTAGAAATATGTAAAAATATTTATTTATTTTAAGTTTAAACCTGAAACTGTGTCATTAAAAATTATTGACAGAAAAGAATTATTGACATTTTAATGACAACTAAACATACAGATTAAAACGAGAGATGACAACAAAGAGACAGAGACAATTACACAGACTACAGAGAAAACAAAAAGACAAACAGCTGATAATAATATTTAAAAAACAATTTAGAAAAAAATACAATTTCTTTGAAGAAAATTAAAAAATGAGATAAATATATTTTTTTAAAGAATGTATGTCAAAGTGTAAAATAAATAGACATAAAAAGAAGAAAATTAAACAAGTAACAAACCTTTAAATATGTCAACACTAGAATAAACATTTGATAATATTTGCTGATCGTACTACATATATTTATTATAAAAACGATTAAATTTAATATTTATAATTTAGGGAATTTGTTTGTTGTGGCATTAAATAACGATAAGAGAATTATTTAGTTTTAAATAAATAAATAATTGTAATGAAAGCAAAATGTAATAGGAAATTATTGACATTATTGTTGACATTAGAACTCTGTTTAATATAATTATGTCAGTAAAATGACATGACATAATTATGTTAAATTTAGGAAATTACTCCAATGTCAAGATATGAAAATTAAAAGCATTAAATAAATCTCTTGGAAGTTCTTAAAAATTAACTAAAGTTCTTTAGTTTATTAAGACTTAAAAATCAATAATTTTTTAAATAATTACAAAAACAAAACCGGAACTTATTTCCTTTGAAAATTTTTAAAATCCATAAAACTTATAAAATGATTTATAGACCTACGTACATACATCTATATTATGAATTAATGATTTATTAACTTCTAGGCGTTAGAATTATAATCATAAAATAACGGATATTATTATTATTGCTCCAAACACTTGAAAAAAAATTTAATAATCATAAAATGGTTACATTTAGAAAATGCATTTTTTATGACATATTTAAATAATCGTGTCTATAATATAAAATTTGAAAAAAATGCAAATACATTTTAACAAATTCTTAAGAGGGGGAGAGTCATTAAAATGCCTTAAGTGTGTGGGAAGGGACTTAAAATCAATTTCAATAAAAAGGTAATAAAATTAGCAATAAAATAAATAAACAAAAGATATAAAAATAGAAAAAAGAAAGTAAAAATTCAGGAGTAATAAAAATTAAAAAAAACATTTTGTCTATGAAATTTATTTAAAAAAATTATTCCAATAAAAAACTAATACAATATCTCGAGAGAAAAATTTAAAGAAAAAAATTCAGAAATTTTATTTTAAATGTTTAAAATTCCTAGAATTATAAGCTAAAGAGATTTCATAGTTAATTTCTTAAGAATTTTTTAATCACAAAAGTCCATTTTATATAAATTTTAAAGATTATGACATTTTAAATATTACCTTTTAAAGCACCTCTTAATCAAAACTACTTTACCCTTTTTAATTATTTTAATAAAAAAAAACTAAAGTCCCTACATATTTTTCCTACAAAAATACCACTTCCTCTTTAAAATACATGCAAATCCATATTACCCAACAACATAATCACGGGGTTTGTGATAATGTATACCTTATACTAGCTTCCGTTTTAAATGTACCATTCAATAAATGCATTCAAACATTAACGTTTGTATCCCTAAATCAAATTCATAAATAACACCCAACTTTAAAAACTCTTCTTATTCCGCCCTATTTTTATATCGTTTCTTTTTTTTTCAATATGACATAAGTAGGGAAAAAAAATCAAATCTCTATTCATGTCATGTTTTTATGAATTTTCAACACGATAGACCAAATAAAACAGGAACAAAAATAAAAACACTTGAGTTAGCTCACCAAAAAACACACATTGTTCTAAAAACAATACCGACATAATTGTCAAATATTGAGAAAAAAAAAAGTAAAATGAAATAATATTTCATTACTCTTAAAATACCTTTCATTTCTTTTATTATATTTGGAAGAAACATTAAAATTTTATTCAGCCATACACATACATTTTCCTCGAGTGTAATTTGATTTGAATGCCGCACCAAAGAACCAAACAACTGACTACTTCAATATTTCTAAATACTCAATCATCATGGATCATGTGACATTTTAACTAAACAATTTTCAAGTACTTTTTGATCTATTGTTTCGGTGATGATTTGGTTTACTTATAACAATAATTGATATTAGAAAAATGCACACACCTTTCGCTAAATGTATAACAAGGGATGGATATTGCATATTGCAATAGACAAAATCTGTGCTGTAAAATAGACTATAGTTTGGACTCTATAATTGACTACAGTCTGGACTATAGAATAGACTATAGTCTGGACTATAGAATAGACTATAGTCTGGACTATAGAATAGACTATAGTCTGGACTACAGAATAGACTATAGTCTGGACTATTGAATAGAATATAGTCTGGACTGTAGAATAGACTATAGTCTGGACTATAGAATAGACTATAGTCTGGACTAGAATAGACTATAGTCTGTACTATAGAATAGACTATAGTCTGGACTATAGAATAGACTATAGTCAACGCTATAGAATAGACTATATAGTAGTCTGCACTATAGAATAGACTATAGTCTGGCCTATAGAATAGACTATAGTCTGGCCTATAGAATAGACTATAGTCCGGACAATAGAATAGACTATAGTCTGGACTATAGAATAGACTATAGTCTGGCCTATAGAATAGACTATAGTCTGCACAAGAGAATAGACTATAGTCTGCACAAGAGAATAGACTATAGTCTGCACAATAGAATATACTATAGTCTGGACTATAGAATGGACTATAGCATGGACTATAGTCTGGACTATAGAATAGACTAAAGTCTGGACTATAGAATAGACTATAGTGTGGACTATAGAATAGACTATACTCAGGACAATAGAATAGACTATAGTCTGGACTATAGAATAATCTATAGAATAGACTATTGTGTGGACTATAGAATAATCAGTAGTCTGGACTATAGAATAGACTATAGTCTGGACTATAGAATAGACTATTAATTGGACTATAGAATATACTATAATCTGGACTATAGAATATACTATAGTCTGGACTATAGATCAGACTATAGTCTGGACTGTAGAATAGACTATACTACAGTCTATAGAATAGACTATAGTCTGGACTATAGAATAATCTATAGTCTGGACTATAGAATAATCTATAGTCTGGATTATAGAATAGACTACAGTCTGGATTATAGAATAGACTACAGTCTGGACTATAGTATATACTATAGTCTGTACTATAAAATAGACTATAATCTGGATTATGTAATAGACTATAGTCTGCACTATAGAATAGACTATAGTCTGGACTATAGAATAATCTATAGTCTGGAATATAGAATAATCTATAGTCTGGACTATAGAATAGACTGGACTATAAAATAGATTATAGTCTGGACTATATAATAGACTATAGTCTGGACTATAGAGCTATAGTCTTCATTATAGAAAAGACTATAGCCTATAGAATAGACTATTGTCTGGACTATAGAATAGACTATATATATAATAGACTGTAGTCTGCACTATAGAATATATTACAATGTGCACTATAGAATAGACTATAGTTATACCTCGTCTATATAATAAAATTATAATTATGACAATTTTTATTATGTTGAGGTATTCAAAAGAACTCAAGTTCCCAAGAAGAGATCATAACTTTACCATTTAATGGGTCAATATACTTAGTTTTCTAAATTAATACAATTCACACAGGACTATTAATAGAAACTTTAAACTTTTGTAATCAATAGTGTAACACAAAAAAACGAAAACTAGCTGAGACTATCACACATCTTGACTTCCCATCATATATTCACAAAAAAAAACTTGTACTATTTGTAAATCATACTTACAAACACACACTTGTGGAATTTAAATTTTCAATTAACTCGGTGGAAAAGTATTGTATTGAAAGAAAGTAAATAAATTTACAAAAAAAAAAATTGTAATAAAATAACAAATAAGTAAAGAAAAAAACCGTAACTATGTCAACATGTAATATTTAAACGAGCTCATAAATTATTTAAAAGTGTAGACATTTAGTACATGTTATTATTTTAACCTTTTTTATGGTCAAATAAATCGGTTTTATACTAATAGTACTTGAAAAAAAAAGAAAAACCAAGTAAATAAATGACAGTTAATCAACAAATAAAGAGAAAGAAAACAAAAATAGTAACAACATTTCATAAAAATGTAAACATTAGCATTTGACCATTTGTTAGTTACATTCACAAGAAACAAACTGTTAACATACAATTGTCAACTTTTGTTTTTAGCACTCTCGCACACACACACACATACAAGGAAAACTTTACATGAATTTTTGTAATGTTAAAATGTAATGTTTGTACGTGTTAAGTAAAACACGCAGGAAAAAAAGTATACATCTCTGCTCTCTCAGTGTATTTTTATTTATGTTTTGAATGCTGATGATGACAATGAAAATGATGATTGTTTACAAAAATTGTAGCAACTTTGCTGTCTCTCTCATGAATGTTTCTTTGGAAAGCTATACACGTTTATTTTCATAATAAATTGTAATTAATTTGAACTTTATGAACTTTAACATGTTTTTAGTTTGTTATTCATGTTTTATTTTAATTTTTTTATACAATTAAACTAACAATTTATTTTATTTTAAGTATTTTAATGGTTGATTTAACAAGCAGACCTATTTTTAATATTCATTAAATGATTGCCTGTCATTTACAAACAGCACAGACCTCTTTCATTCATTTACTTATTTTCATCGTTTATTTAAGCACTCAATTACCCAAGTATACCACTTGGTCAAATTACTGCGTAAAGAGGAGAGATAGACAGACATACTGACTGACAGTCAACCCAACACAGAGAGGAACGCCCAGTTTGAATGATTCACTGCCATTTATGGCGGTATATGATTAGCCTATATAAACTTTTAAGTACATACTACATACATACATATGTACATATTATTTAAATATTATATCAATATGTAAAATGTTTTTATTATTTTACAATATTCTGAATATTTCTATTTATTGTAATAGAGTTGTGGTTATTTGTCTATATTTGTTTTATATTGTTGCTGCTATTGCAATTTAGCTTGTAATTTATGTTTTTATTTTGCATTATTTGTTATTTTGTTGTTGTTGTTGTTGGATTTATTGTAGATAATAGTGTTATTTATGCCATATTTAGTTAATTATTTATGCTAAATATGCTTAAGGTGTATTCAAAATATCAATTATTAAAATTACTTTGGTTATAATCAAACTATTTACTGTGATTGTAATTAACGTGGGGACTTTGTAAAAATACCCAAAAGGTGTAGTTCAATGGTACTCTTTGAAGTATTCAGAATTTAAGGTTAAACATGAAATATTTCGACAGACTGTATTATTGAAAAAGCAAAAGTCTTAACCATATAGCAGTCAGTTAGTCTGGACTATACAATACACTAAAGTCTGAACTATAGAATAGATTATATTCTGGACTACAGTATAGAGTATAGGCTGGATTATAGAATAGACTATAGTCTGAACTATAGAATAGGCTATAGTCTGGGCTATAGAATAGACTATAGACTGGACTATATAATAGACTATAGTCTGGGCTATAGAATAGACTATAGTCTGGACTATAGAATAGACTATAGTCTGGACTATAGAATAGACTATAGTCTGGACTATAGACTAGACTTTAGTCTGGACTATAGAATATACTATAGTCTGGACTTTAGAATAGACTATAGTCTGGACTATAGAATAGACTATAGTCTGGACTATAGAATAGACTATAGTCTGGACTATAGAATAGACTATAGTCTGGACTATAGAATAGACTATAGAATAGACTATAGTCTAGACTATAGAATAGACTATAGTCTGGACTATAGAATAGACTATAGTCTGGACTATAGAATAGACTATAGTCTGGACTATAAAATAGACTATAGTCTGGACTATAGAATAGACTATAGTCTGGACTATAGAATAGACTATAGTCTGGCCTATAGAATAGACTATAGTCTGGACTATAGAATAGACTATAGTCTGGACTATAGAATAGACTACAGTCTGGACTATAGAATACACTATAGTCTGGACTATAGAATAGACTATAGTCTGGACTATAGAATAGACTATAGTTTGAACTATAGAATAGACTACAGTCTGGACTATACAATACACTAAAATCTGGCCTATACAATATACTATAGGCTGGACAATAGAATATACTATAGTATGGACTATAGAATAGACTATAATCTGGACTATAGAATAGACTATAATCTGGCCTATAGAATAGACTATAGTCTGATCTATAGAATAGACTATAGCCTGGCATATAAAATAGACTATAGTTTGCCCTATAGAATAGACTATAGTCTGGCCTATAGAATAGACTATAGTCTGGTCTATAGAATATACTATAGACTGGACTATAGAATATACTATAGTCTGGATTTTAGAATAGACTATAGCCTGGACTATAGAATAGACTATAATATGGACTATAGAATAGACTATAGTCTGGACTATAGAATATACTATAATCTGGCCTATAGAGTAGACTATAGTCTGGCCTATAGAATAGACTATAGTCTGGTCTATAGAATATACTATAGACTGGACTATAGAATATACTATAGTCTGGATTTTAGAATAGACTATAGCCTGGACTATAGAATAGACTATAATATGGACTATAGAATAGACTATAGTCTGGACTATAGAATATACTATAATCTGGCCTATAGAGTAGACTATAGTCTGGCCTATAGAATAGACTATAGTCTGGTCTATAGAATAGACTATAGTCTGGCCTATAGGATAGACTATAGTCTGGCCTATAGAATAGACTATAGTCTGGATTATAGAATAGACTATAGTCTGGACTATAGAATAGACTATAGTCTGGCCTATATAATAGACTATAGCCTGGTCTATAGAATAGACTATAGACTGGACTATAGAATATACTATAGTCTGAACTAGACTTAGTCTAGACTATAAACTGGACTGTAGAATGGACTATAGAATAGACTTTAGCCTGGAATATAGAAAAGACTAAAGTCTGGGCTATCGAAAAAACTATAGTCTAGATTATAGAATAACTATATTCTGGACTGGACCTTATTTTTAAAATTTTTGCATTGGCTTGAATTCTTTAGCGAAAGTCCTATTGAGCATATTTATGTGTGAAAAATGAACAGTTATAATTATTGTAATAACACAAACTAACCACCCCAAAAAACTGTGGTTAGTTAGAAAACTATACACACACACACTTTTATTCATAAATAATTATTACATTGTTGCATATTGTTGGTTTAATAAAAGGGCTTGTTAAACATTTCAAATGAGATTTGTTTTTCCCATAAATATAAATTGTTAATGCCTTTGCACCGGGTACTAAAACTAAATTATAAAACAATGCTTTTGTTAAAAGTATTTTTCTGTAGTTTTTGTTTTGCTTTGCTTCATTAAACTTTATTTCCGCAATTGTCTCATTAATATATCATGAAATTAAATGTGGTTTTTGTGGGTTTGGAATTGTTTTTCCTAGATATTCTATACACAGCTCATTAAAATTACAAAAAATTACATTTATGTGATCTTAGGTAAATAGTTACTGATACATAAAAGAAAGTTGCAAGTTTTTGGTACTTTTGTAGAAAAATCTAAAAATAATACAAAAGTCATATCAAGCGTCGTAAAACAATGACCTATTTAAAATGTTTTTTTTTTTTTTAAATTTATTAACATACAAACAGTTATAAACCTCAGCTGTTGTTGTGGCTGCGTTACACCGGAAAAAATTATGATGAAATTATTTAAAGGAAACTGAAAGAAGATAAAAAAAACACGCTCATCGTCATCATCATTATTATCATCTGCTAGTACTTATGAAATTATTATCTCATCCGTAGTGGTTTACGTTTCTTTCTTTTCGAGAAGTAAAAATAATTTCATTTTTATTTTGTCAAGAAAGTGGGCTACTAAAAGGTTTTAGTTTGTGGAGGTATAAAAGAAAACTAAAACGAGATAATATTTCAGATAGTGACTATTTTTATTCTCAAGTCGTTTTTGTAGTTATGTTATTTGCACAGTGGGAAAATTTGAAAATTATTTGCTTCATTTTAAAAAAATTTTGGATATTGGACTATATATTATACTATAGAGCAGCTATAGTATAGACTAGACTATAGACTAGACTATAGACTAGACTATAGACTAGACTATAGACTAGACTAGACTATAGACTAGACTATAGACTAGACTAGACTATAGACTAGACTATAGACTAGACTATAGACTGGACTATAGACTAGACTATTGACTAGACTATAGACTAGACTATAGACTAGACTATAGACTAGACTATAGACTAGACTATAGACTAGACTATAGACTAGACTATAGACTAGACTATAGACTAGACTATAGACTAGACTATAGACTAGACTATAGACTAGACTATAGACTAGACTATAGACTAGACTATAGACTAGACTATAGACTATACTATAGACTAGACTATAGACTAGACTATAGACTAGACTATAGACTAGACTATAGACTAGACTATAGACTAGACTATAGACTAGACTATAGACTAGACTATAGACTAGACTATAGACTAGACTATAGACTAGACTATAGACTAGACTATAGACTAGACTATAGACTAGACTATAGACTAGACTATAGACTAGACTATAGACTAGACTATAGACTAGACTATAGACTAGACTATAGACTAGACTATAGACTAGACTATAGACTAGACTATAGACTAGACTATAGACTAGACTATAGACTAGACTATAGACTAGACTATAGACTAGACTATAGACTAGACTATACTAGACTATAGACTAGACTATAGACTAGACTATAGACTAGACTATAGACTAGACTATAGACTAGACTATAGACTAGACTAGACTATAGACTAGACTAGACTAGACTAGACTATAGACTAGACTATAGACTATAGACTAGACTAGACTATAGACTAGACTAGACTATAGACTAGACTAGACTATAGACTAGACTATAGACTAGACTAGACTATAGACTAGACTATAGACTAGACTATAGACTAGACTATAGACTAGACTAGACTATAGACTAGACTAGACTATAGACTAGACTAGACTATAAACTAGACTATAAACTAGACTAGACTATAGACTAGACTATAGACTAGACTAGACTATAGACTAGACTATAGACTAGACTATAGAC